>NC_068453.1:16214757-16279757 GCF_023373465.1 Oncorhynchus keta
CACGCCTCTCACTAACCACACTTTAACAGTTGTTTGTGTGTGTGAGTGTGAATGTGCATGAATGTTCTGGCTCACTTAGCCACTCAATGTTTCACTTTTCTTTACAGAGATTTCCAATTACTCAGCCCACAACAATCCTTCAATAACACCCAATGGCGTCGGCTTCCGTGAACAAAACCTGTGACCAATAATCCAGATCTTTTTCCATGCTGAAACGCAACACTAATCACAGTACCCCTCTATTGGTTCTGATGACCCAGGTCTCTTTTTGGCCCACCATATCATTTATTAAAGGGCCAATCTCCCTGGCCCCAGAGTGTGTGAGAGAAAGGGCCCCTCTCAGATGACTAAGTGTTTGTTTTTATTCTGTAATATAAGAGTTGGACTTTTTAACCATTGTGTAGAGGGGATCCTTTGTGTGACCTCTTAAAAAGACTACTCAATGTAAATGAATAAGATCAGGGTTAAGCCCTCTGGAGAGCGTGTGTGTGTGTGTGTGTGTGTGTGTGTGTAAATCTGATGCAGCCATCTTAATCCACCACCCAGACTCTTGGCTCCTTCACTCATCAAAGAAAGAGCCCTTCAATAGTCAGGCCAGATTTAATCTGTGTTTGTTTGTGTGTGTGTTTGAGCAAGTATGTGTGTGTGTTTGAGCAGGCACGTGTGTGTGTGTGTGTGTGAGCCATGCATTGTGTCCCGTTGTACGCTCAAGGGCTTTACTCCCCGGTAGCCTTGTGCAATGCTAAGCTATGGTAGCGTTAGCATCATTGCTATCTCTTGGTCAACACTGGAGAGGGGTGAGGAGAACCATTGTTCCGTTCACCACACTCTGACAGTATAGGTTGTTTGATTGAAGTGCTGTTAGGTCTAGATAAACGGACACAGGCCTGAGTTTGCACCTCTCAGCATGAACAAACACAGTGAAGTTTGTACTGGTTCCGAGTTGGGGATGTATAACCATCTGCATGCCGTTAGGAGTGTGAGTGTGTTTGAGTGTGTACAGTGCCTTGCAAAAGTATTCATCCCCCTTAGCGTTTTTCCTATTTGGTTGCATTACAACCTGTAAATGAAATAGATTTTTATTTGGATTTCATGTCATGGACATACACACAATAGTCTAAATTGGTGAAGTGAAATGAAAAAAAACTTGATTAAAAATATTATAATAAATAAAATACGTAAAAGTGGTGCATGCATAAGTATTCACCCCCTTTGCTATGAAGCCCCTAAATAACATAATATATATAATATAATAATATATGCCATTTAGCAGACGCTTTTATCCAAAGCGACTTACATTCATGTGTGCATACATTCTACGTATGGGTGGTCCCGGGGATCGAACCCACTACCCTGGCGTTACAAGCGCCATGCTCTACCAACTGAGCTACAGAAGGACCTCATATGCTGTGACCAATTACCTTCAGAAATCACATAATTAGTCAAATAAGGTCCACCTGTGTGCAAAGTGTCACATGATCTGTCATATGATCTCAGTATATATACACCTGTTCTGAAAGGCCCCAGAGTCTGCAACACCACTAAGCAAGGGACACCACCAAGCAAGCGGGACCATGAAGACCAAGGCACTCTCCAAACAGGTCAGGGACAAAGTTGTGGAGAAGTACCGATCAGGGTTGGGTTGTAAAAAATTATCTGAAACTTTGAACATCCCATAGAGCACCATTAAATCCATTATTAAAAAATGGAAAGAATATGGCACCACAAGAAACCTGCCAAGAGAGGGCCGCCCACCAAAACTCATGGACAAGGCAAGGAGGGCATTAATCCGAGAGGCAACAAAGAGACCAAAAATAACCCTGAAGGAGCTGCGAAGCTCCACTGCATAGATTGGAGTATCTGTCCATAGGACCACTTTAAGACGTGAACTCCACAGAGCTGGGCTTTACGGAAGAGTGGTCAGAAAAAAGCCATTGCTTGAAGAGAAAAATAAGCAAACACATTTGGTGTTCTCCAAAAGGCATGTGGGAGACTCCCCAAACATATGGAAGAAGGTACATTGGTCAGATGATACTAAAATTGAACTTTTTGGCCATCAAGAAAAATGCTATGTCTGGCGCAAACCCAACACCTCTCATCACCCCGAGAATTCCATCCCCACAGTAAAGCATGGTGGTGGCATCATCATGCTGTGGGGATGTTTTTCATCGGCAGGGGCTGGGAAACTGGTCAGAATTGAAGTAGTGATGATGGCGCTAAATACAGGAAAATCTTTGAGGGAAACCTGTTTCAGTCTTCCAGAGATTTGAGACTGGGACGAAGGGTCATCTTCCAGCAGGACAATGACCCTAAGCATACTGCCAAAGCAAGTGGATTAAGGGGAAACATTTAAATGTATTGGAATGGCCTAGTCAAAGCCCAGACCTCAATCCAGAATCTTTGGTATGACTTAAATATTGCTGTACACCAGCGGAACCCATCCAACTTGAAGGAGCTGGAGCAGTTTTGCCTTGAATAATGGGCAAAAATCCCAGTGGTTAGATGTGCCAAGCTTAAGGAGACATACCCCAAGAGACTTGCAGCTGTAATTGCTGCAAAAGGTGGCGGGGTGAATAGTTATGCACGCTCAAGTTTTCTGTCTTTTTGTCTTATTTCTTTTGTATCTTCAAAGTGGTAGGCATGTTGTGTAAATCAAATGATACAAACCCCCCCAAAATACATTTTAATTCCAGGTTGTAAGGCAACAAAATAGGAAAAATGCCAAGGGGGGTGAATACTTTGGCAAACCACCGAATACGCCTGCTGAACTGAGACAGTCTTTTGCTTGTGTTTACTGACTGCATCAGGTGATCCAGACTCATTAACACAGCCAGGTGTTGATTAAGGATAGGTTCTGACCTGAGGAGTCGAGGAAGAGAAAACTAGACTAGATAAAAACAGAGAGAGAGACCGAGAGGGGAGAAAGAGAGAGAGAGAGAGAGTGTGGAAATATACCTGCATGCATCAATCCTTTCATCACAACAAACTGTTGCCAAGATACATAGATCACTTTATATTAAATTCCTTGAACTAAACTGACACAGTTGTAAATTATATTATAAAAGGCTTGTGTGTGTGGGGGGTATATGCATGTGTTCATTGCAGACCTTTTTTTCATTTCCAATCTTACACTGCTAGAGATCACTTCTTCATGATATTTTGCAGAATTATTTGTCATTCCTAAATGACCATTGAATCATTCCATTATATTAATTATGAAGAAGTCACAGTCTGGAGTTGGATTTTTATATATGACTCTGCTTTGTAAACGTGCTATTTGAAATGTTTGGTCCCACATCAGGTCTGTTTTTACAGTGGTGTTTTATTCAACAAATGATGTGCATTAGTTGTGCTACGGTCGTTGTTAGTCTGAAAAGTTTAGAAGCTTCCGGTTTCTCGTCAAGTTGAATTTTCTCCCTGTATAATGTTATTGGTCTTGATTAGGGGTGGTTGCGACTTTTGATTGATTCATTTTGGCAGTCTGTATGAAATGACATAGCAATTACTCTAAATAAGACATGTTGTTGTGGTACTTGGACCTACTCTATTCATTATCCCCTTTAATGCTAACATTCCTCTGTCTTTAATTTACTCGTGTCTCCATTCCAATCAGCAATGCTTTTACAGCCTCATGAATAGATAGAACATATAGTTAAGGCCTGACAAATGCTTCCAGGGTGGGGCTCCTTGTTTCCTCATCTGCAATCTGTACTTCACAGTTTCCTTCACGGACACTTGCTTATAGTCAACATAACAAACTGGCACACGGACATCGTGTTCCTTCTCTCTCTTGCACTCTGCTCTGTTTTCCTCATGTTTTCATTGACGGGAGCAGTGACCGTTTTTTTGTGGGGAGGTTGGTAAATGACAGTGAATTTGCGATGAAATGTTTGGTTTTCTGTGTTGTTCAGTTTTCTTGATTCAACCCTGACGCGCACACACACACACACACACACACACAGACATGCATGGACGCATGCACGCACACACACACACGCAGACACGCACGCACGCACGCACGCACACACACACACACACACACACACACACACACACACACACACACACACACACACACACACACACACACACACACACACACACACACACACACACACAGACATGCATGGACGCATGCACGCACACACACACACGCAGACACGCACGCACGCACGCACACACACACACACACACACACACACACACACACACACACACACACACACACACACACACACACACACACACAGACATGCATGGACGCATGCACACACACACACACACACACACACACACACACACACACACACACACACACACACACACACACACACACACACACACACACACACACACACACATGGACATGCATGCACACACACACACACACACACACACACACACACACACACACACACACACACACACACACACACACACACACACACACACACACACACACACACACACACACACACACACACATTTACATTTAAGTCATTTAGCAGACGCTCTTATCCAGAGCGACTTACAAATTGGTGCATCCACCTTATGACATCCAGTGGAACAGCCACTTTACAATAGTGCATCTAAATCTTTTAAGGGGGGAAGGATTACTTTATCCTATCCTAGGTATTCCTTAAAGAGGTGGGGTTTCAGGTGTCTCCGGAAGGTGGTGATTGACTCCGCTGTCCTGGCGTCGTGAGGGAGTGTGTTCCACCATTGGGGAGCCAGAGCAGCGAACAGTTTTGACTGAGCTGAGCGGGAACTGTACTTCCTCAGTGGTAGGGAGGTGAGCAGGCCAGAGGTGGATGAACGCAGTGCCCTTGTTTGGGTGTAGGGCCTGATCAGAGCCTGGAGGTACTGAGGTGCCGTTCCCCTCACAGCTCCGTAGGCAAGCACCATGGTCTTGTAGCGGATGCGAGCTTCAACTGGAAGCCAGTGGAGAGAGCGGAGGAGCGGGGTGACGTGAGAGAACTTGGGAAGGTTGAACACCAGACGGGCTGCGGCGTTCTGGATGAGTTGTATGGGTTTAATGGCATAGGCAGGGAGCCCAGCCAACAGCGAGTTGCAGTAATCCAGACGGGAGATGACAAGTGCCTGGATTAGGACCTGCGCCGCTTCCTGTGTGAGGCAGGGTCGTACTCTGCGGATGTTGTAGAGCATGAACCTACAGGAACGGGCCACCGCCTTGATGTTAGTTGAGAACGACAGGGTGTTGTCCAGGATCACGCCAAGGTTCTTAGCGCTCTGGGAGGAGGACACAATGGAGTTGTCAACCGTGATGGCGAGATCATGGAACGGGCAGTCCTTCCCGGGAGGAAGAGCAGCTCCGTCTTGCCGAGGTTCAGCTTGAGGTGGTGATCCGTCATCCACCCTGATATGTCTGCCAGACATGCAGAGATGCGATTCGCCACCTGGTCATCAGAAGGGGGAAAGGAGAAGATTAATTGTGTGTCGTCTGCATAGCAATGATAGGAGAGACCATGTGAGGTTATGACAGAGCCAAGTGACTTGGTGTATAGCGAGAATAGGAGAGGGCCTAGAACAGAGCCCTGGGGACACCAGTGGTGAGAGCGCGTGGTGAGGAGACAGATTCTCGCCACGCCACCTGGTAGGAGCGACCTGTCAGGTAGGACGCAATCCAAGCGTGGGCCGCGCCGGAGATGCCCAACTCGGAGAGGGTGGAGAGGAGGATCTGATGGTTCACAGTATCGAAGGCAGCCGATAGGTCTAGAAGGATGAGAGCAGAGGAGAGAGAGTTAGCTTTAGCAGTGCGGAGCGCCTCCGTGATACAGAGAAGAGCAGTCTCAGTTGAATGACTAGTCTTGAAACCTGACTGATTTGGATCAAGAAGGTCATTCTGAGAGAGATAGCGGGAGAGCTGGCCAAGGACGGCACGTTCAAGAGTTTTGGAGAGAAAAGAAAGAAGGGATACTGGTCTGTAGTTGATAACAGTAGATGTTATAGTCATGTTTTGCTACCACTGTATCATCAAAGGTATTATCTAAGTGACTTTCAGAGATAGTCAGAATATATATATGCCATTTAGCAGACGCTTTTATCCAAAGCGACTTACAGTCATGTGTGCATACATTATGTATGTATGTATGGGTGGTCCCGGGGATCGAACCCACTACCCTGGCGTTACAAGCGCCATGCTCTACCAACTGAGCTACCAACTGAGCTACCAGCTACCAACTGAGCTACAGAAGGATCATATAAATTGAATATTTTACAAGCAAGTAATTGACTTCATGAACCTTGTTTCTTAGGCTACATCTGTTAATATGGGCTATTTTGAGCATTTCTGGTTTGCTTGTTTGTTTTTAATGTTTTACTGGGAAGCTTATCAGAAGCAGACTTGCTCATGTTATTTAAAGTGCATTCGGAAAGTATTCAGACCCCTTGACTTTTTTCACATTTTATTAGGTTACAGCCTTATTCTAAAATTGATTTAAGTAATTTTATCCTTCATCAATCTACACACAATACACCATAATGAAAAAGCGAAAACAGGTTTTTAGATATTTTTGCAAATGTATTAAAAATAAACAGATACTTATTTACATAAGTATTCAAACCCTTTCCTATGAGACTCAAAATTGAGCTCAAGTGCATCTTGTTTCCATTGATCATCCTTGAGATGTTTCTACAACTTGATTGGAGTCCACCTGCGGTCAATTCAATTGATTGGACATTATTTGGAAATGCACACGACTGTCTACACAAGGTCACACAGTTGACAGTGCATGTCAGAGCAAAAACCAAGCCATGAGGTTTAAGGAATTGTCCGTAGAGCTCTGAGACAGGATTATGTCGAGGCACAGATCTGGGGAAGGATGCCAAAAAATGTCTGCAGCATTGATGGTCTCCAAGATCACAGTGGCCTCCATAATTCTTATATGGAAGAAGTTTAGAACCACAAAGACTCTTCCTAGAGCTGGCCGCCAGGCCAAACTGAGCAATCGGGAGAGAAGGGCCTTGGTCAGGGAGGTTGGTCACACACACACACACACACACACACACACACACACACAGACATACACACACACACACACACACACACACACATGCATGGACGCATGCACACACACACACACACACACACACACACACACACACACACACACACACACACACACACACACACACACACACACACACACACACACACACACACAGACATGCATGGACGCATGCACGCACACACACACGCAGACATGCACGCACGCACACACGCACACACACACCACACACACACACACACACACACACACACACACACACACACACACACACACACACACACACACACACACACACACACACACACACACACACAGACATGCATGGACGCATGCACGCACACACGCATGCAGACATGCACGCACACACACACACACACACACACACACACACACACACACACACACACACACACACACACACACACACACACACACACACACACACACACACACACAGGGGCTTCCTGTCAATGCAGCAGACACCCCCTGTTGCTTTGACCCCCCACTGTTATTACGCCCCCGTTGATCACTTCTAGGTGTCGACACATTATCTAGCCATTATAGCCTCAGAAGGTTTAGCTAACTCAAGACCAATATCCCCCCAGGCTCGTAGTGTCATGTAACTGAGGCCTATTATCACTGCAGTGGGACTGAACTACTACTTCAGACTGCCTCTCTACTCTGCCTCTCAGTCAATGTCATGAACCAGTGACAACGGTAGCTATGACATTTGATGTCAGTTAAGTGTCAGTTATATGGTACATTCAATTACATGTTGCATTTATATTTTTAGCAGATGCTCTTATCCAGATCGACTTACAGGAGCAAATCGGGTTAAGTGCCTTGCTCAAGGGCACATCACCAGATTTTTCACCTAGTCGGCTCAGGGATTTGAACCAGGCTACTGGCCCAACGCTCTAAACTGCCAGGCTACCTGCAGTATTGTTAACATGGATTGTGTCTGATGTGTCGTACGACTAACCCTAATTTGCTTTGCTAATACATGAAACCAAAAGGAAATGTAGTAGCAGACAGTGATCTAGAATCACCATCCTACTGTCAGAGCTGTCAAATGATTCCCACGGCCTTGCGTTCTCTCTGGGTCGTTATCTCTAAGAGAGGGCTGGCTATTTGGGCTCATATAGGCTGTTATCAAAATGTCCAGTTAGTAATTAGGGAAGGAGAGGACACCTCCAGTATCTACCTCCATATTAATCCTCCTCTCTTTAACGAGGCCCATCAACCTCTCTCCATCTCTCCCACCATCTTTCTGCTCTGCAGCCCCTTTAGCCAAGCCAGCCCTGGCTGCTCCTTATTCTTCTCTAGTTCTCCAGAGAACTGTTTGGGGTTCCCGGTTCCCAGCGCTTGGGGTCTCTCTGGAGAGCAATAGGGCAGAGTGTGTGTGATAGCATCTAGCATAACTACAGCGCTTCGGAAAGGGGTGTGTGCGTCAGTTTGGCATCAGTTAATCAGAGTCAGAGAGGGAGGGAGGGTCAGGAGGGGTGGTGGGGGTGGGGTCTGGATGGGGTGTTAACAGAGAATTAGGGGAATTCTCTATCCCTCTCCATAGGTTAATGTTTACCCATCCTGGCTCGATCTGAGGGAGAAGGGGTTGGGGGATCAGGGAATGGGTCTGAACTCTGACCTCTCTATAACTAACCTCGACATGAGATCAACACGGCAGTGACAGGCACTCAGTGTCAGCTACTGTGTGTGTGTGTGTGTGTGTGTGTGTGTGTGTGTGTGTGTGTGTGTGTGTGTGTGTGTGTGTGTGTGTGTGTGTGTGTGTGTGTGTGAAAGGTCATGTCACTTCATCCTTTACAGAGCTGGGACTGTGAGATAGGAGGGTGGTAAATCAGAGAAATAGACTGTGTCAATGAGGTGTGGAGGTGTGTTCTCTAGGGGGTATGATATAATTGGATACTCATAATCATTATCACCAATCATAGAATAAATAACCTCTCGTATAAATGTATGAATAGATTTTGAGGAGAAGTTGCAGACTTTTTTCTTCTCCATTACAAAAGCCTCTGCAGCTCCTCAGCTCCTATAGATTGTTATGTTGTCTACTCTCGAAGGAGAATGGGTTCACATGTGACTCTCTCTCTCTCCCTGAACACATGAAACCTGGTGTATAAATGGGCATTCTTAAGGCAGATTGATTCTGCGTCTCTCCAGTGGTCCTGGTTTGTATCAGAGTGCATTCAGGGTTCCTCGGGGACAGCCTCCTTTGTCAGCTCTAGAGAAGTTAAATCATATATAAAACAAATGAATGGCCCCTGTTAGATCACTCAAGCACTCACCCAAGGGAACATGTGCTTATCAACCACACACACACACACACACACACACACACACACACACACACACACACACACACACACACACACACACACACACACACACACACACACACACACACACACACACACACACACACACACACACACACACACACACACACACACACACACACACAGACAGCATTGCTCTTAGCGTTCCTCTGCTTGCCAGCCCAGTCCTCTGTGGAATTGAAGGTTACTCCTCTCCATCTGCTGTCCTCTTTAGAGCACTACCAGCTCCTATTTTAATTATAGCTTCCCCTTTTCTTCACTACTTCACCCATCCTCTCTCTCTCTGTCCCTATCCCTCTCTACCTCTGTCCCTACCCCACACACACTGGTCCATCTGTCCCAATAGAGACCCCTTTGTTGTTTATGATGGCCAAACTTGTAGCTCATTCAGCAGGGGTACAGTTGTGATGAGTCTTTACAGCCCCAGCAGAGTCCATGTCTTTATTCAGCTGTATTCACTACTGTAGAGGTCAGTCTGATTACATCCTTTATGACCATGCTAACTGGTGCCACGGCAGACATGACAGAGGGGCTCAGATTGCAGGACAAGGGTTCTGTTTTTGATGTGTGTTTATGATCCAAATTGGTTGTGTGTGTGTGTGTGTGTGGATTCCAATTGTTGTGTTTTTGGCCCATTGTGTGTGACCGTATTGAGAGTGTCTGTGTGTTCTGCTCCCTGTCATCTATCTCTCAGAGTGCCACCACAACAAAAGGCTCTTCTCTGGCCCGGTTTGTTTTCTATGTGTCTGGAGGAGCAGGGGGAGAGGAGGGGAGAGTGGAGAAGGGGGAGAAGATAGAGGGGGGGAAGAGGTAGGAAGGGGGAGAGGAGGAGGGGAGGGGGCAGAGGAGGAGGGGGAGAGGAGGTGGGAGAGAGGAGGTGGGAGGACCAGCAGGGTCCACTGGTTACCACCAGACAGAGTGAGTCTAACACACTGAGAAAAGGAGCCCCTAAGTTTCTATGCTACTTTATGTTCTACTATTAAACAGAATAGTGCCAGAATATACCTTCTGAAGCCGTTCTAGTTGAATTAAGGATGACTTCAATGGCATTGACATCACTCGAAATTTAGCATATTTAAGTGATATGTTGATTTGTTGTCCCACTCACTGGTGTTAAACAGGATACAGTATAGCAGTGTTGATTTGTTGTCCCACTCACTGGTGTTAAACGGGATAGAGTATAGCAGTGTTGATTTGTTGTCCCACTCACTGGTGTTAAACGGGATAGAGTATAGCAGTGTTGATTTGTTGTCCCACTCACTGGTGTTAAACGGGATAGAGTATAGCAGTGTTGATTTGTTGTCCCACTCACTGGTGTTAAACGGGATAGAGTATAGCAGTGTTGATTTGTTGTCCCACTCACTGGTGTTAAACGGGATAGAGTATAGCAGTGTTGATTTGTTGTCCCACTCACTGGTGTTAAACGGGATAGAGTATAGCAGTGTTGATTTGTTGTCCCACTCACTGGTGTTAAACAGGATAGAGTATAGCAGTGTTGATGTGTTTTCAACGGATCCCCTATTAGGGATGCTGTGAAGCAGCCTGATCGCTCAAGATTGACTTTGAAATTGGACGTCAAGTCCTGAGGACGTCGGGGGAATGCCTTCAAAACCGTCCACTAGAGGCAACAGTGCCATCAAGTATTCTTGGGTTTTGCTGTGGATGTGGGTGGCGGACGGGCGTAATCCCATGAAAGGGAAAGGGGGATACCTAGTCAGTTGTATGTGTCTTCCGCATTTAACCCAACCCCTCTGAATCAGAGAGGTGACACATTATGATGTTTTTTTTTACCCTATCCAAAACCTTAATAAATTCTTATTTACAATGACGTCCCCGGCCAAACCCTAATGATGCTGGGTCAATTGTGCGCTGCCCTATGGAACTCCAAATCACAGCCGGTGGTATTACAGCCTGGAATCGAACCAGGGTCTGTAGTGACACCTCTAGCACTGAGATGCAGTGCCTTAGACCCCTCCTGTCTCAGCCTCCAGTATTTATGTGTCGAGAGGCTAGGGTCAGTTTGTTATATCTGGAGTACTTCTCCTGTCCTATTCGGTGTCCTGTGTGAATCTAAGTGTGTGTTCTCTAATTCTCTCCTTCTCTCTTTCTTTCTCTCTCTCGGAGGACCTGAGCCCTAGGACCATGCCCTAGGACCATGCCCCAGGACTACCTGACATGATGACTCCTTGCTGTCCCCAGTCCACCTGGCCGTGCTGCTGCTCCAGTTTGAACTGTTCTGCCTTATTATTATTCGACCATGCTGGTCATTTATGAACATTTGAACATCTTGGCCATGTTCTGTTATAATCTCCACCCGGCACAGCCAGAAGAGGACTGGCCACCCCACATATGCTCTCTCTAATTCTCTCTTTCGTTCTCTCTCTCGGAGGACCTGAGCCCTAGGACCATGCCCCAGGACTACCTGACATGATGACTCCTTGCTGTCCCCAGTCCACCTGACCGTGCTGCTGCTCCAGTTTCAACTGTTCTGCCTTATTATTATTCGACCATGCTGGTCATTTATGAACATTTGAACATCTTGGCCATGTTCTATTATAATCTCCACCTGGCACAGCCACAAGAGGACTGGCCACCCCACATAGCCTGGTTCCTCTCTAGGTTTCTTCCTAGGTTTTGGCCTTTCTAGGGAGTTTTTCCTCGCCACCGTGCTTCTACACCTGCATTGCTTGCTGTTTGGGGTTTCAGGCTGGGTTTCTGTACAGCACTTTGAGATATCAGCTGATGTACGAAGGGCTATATAAATACATTTGATTTGATTTTGCGCCACTCAAGAGCCCAAACCCCCAAGCCGACTAGGTGTAACATCTGTCGATGTTCCCTTGAGCAAGGCATTTAACCCTAATTGCTGCTGTAAGTCACTCTGGAGCTGATGTTTGTTCACCAAAATGTAAGTAAACATCAGAATCTGAAGTCAAATAAATACAACTGTGAGATCTTGTTTTGTGAAGATCAGAGAAAGGGTGGAACACCGAGAATTTAACCAATAGAAACGTTCTGAATAAAAGGTGTGCCCTCCTGACCCTCAGGTGGGAATATTGGCATACCATGACCCTTTCAGATGTGAATGAGGAGACTGGGTGATTTACCTGTCTAACTGCAAAACAAACCCAGAGCTCCTCCACCCCCATAGTAAACTGACCTGAGGTGGTTCTCTTTTGTAGAGCCACACACACCCACACTTTGACCTTTTAGGGAGTAACAGGGTGGGCCGTTGCCTCCCAGCAGGACTAAACAAACTCCCAGCCGGAGTCTCAGCTATGCAAATGAGCCCTAAAATACCATAAACGTGTGCACTAACCCTCTCCTGAATGAACCAGCCCCGGGGGACTAACGCACCTCTGTAATCAGCATTAACTCAGAACAGGGAAGGGTGTGTGTGTGTGTGTGTGCCTTTTAAGTCCACTTACCCCAAGGGTTGTAAGTGGTATTATCAAAGGCATTCCCTGGTCTCGCCCACATTCTGTTACAGTAGAATACATGAATAAACCCAGTACTTCTACCTTATCTGTGATCATACAGGAAAGTCCACTATTAAACCTACTACTTTCATGAATGATTAACGTTTGTGACACCCAAACCTTTCTCTTTAAAAAAAAATAGTTATTGATCACAAAAACTCAACGTTGACCATTAAACACAGCATGAAAGTCACCCCAAGTCTTTCTTCAGGGTCTGGGGTCAGAGTGTGCTGTGTACTCAGGCCTATAAACAGAGGTGAATAAGAACACCAAGCACCACTCTGTAGGACAGCAGCCATTGTGGAAGGGTACAATTAGTGGACAATGCAGAGAACTGTGGCAGGTCTCAGGATTTAACAGCGGGTCAAATGTTAATGGAACTCTGTGTTGGGTTAGAGCTACACACGGGGCGGAGGTGTTTACTATACTCTGTGTGACAGTGGAAATGTGGGTGTTTTTACACAACGTCTCATAGTAATTTTCTCATGGAGGTTATGTGAAGTACCTCCTGTCCTCATATAACTGATAGAGAAGATGACGTGATGGTGTGTGATGGTGTGTGTGATGGGGTGTGTAAGAGTGAGAGAGAGTTCAGGAGATGTATTTGCCCATTTTTATGATACGATGACTGTGTGTTGTATACTTTCCTGTAGATGCCCCCATCTGGAAAACAATCTAGCCGAAACGTTGGTGCGTGAGTGTGTGTGTGCGTATGTGGGTGTTAGGGTTGGGTGATACGGACAAAATATCGTATCACAATATTTTTCCTCATTTTTGACGGTATTGCAGTATTTTACAATATGTTACATTTCTGAATATTGAAAGTTCTTAATGTGTTTTATGGGAAGTGAATGACCCTAGAAAGGCTACAAATACATTTGAATTGATTTTAACTTTCTCGGTTCGGATGGTTTTATACTCAACCAAACTAGGACCAAACAGAAGTTGTCCAATTTGTAGACCTTTTCATTTATTTATCACTGTATCAAAATACCTTTATAGCCGGTATTGTGGATCCATACCGGTATACTGATATTCAGGATACATCGCCCAGCCGTAGTGTGTATGTGGTGAAGAGGAACTGGCCAGTCTTGTTCCGCTGGTAGAAGGTGAAAGGGGTTGAGGATGCGCTGCAGCTCCAGGCAGAGAGGAGTTTACTGTGCTTACCCACACTTACATCTACCCCCTTCAATGTCTATTCTAATCTACTCAATATGTTTTTATGTCATTGTATTGCTGCATAACGAGTCCCTGTTTCTCAACCTGTTCCCTGTCACATTGGAACTCCTCGAATGTCAGGCAGCAGACAGCGGTGTTACAGTTTAGATACCAGGAGGGATTAAGCAGGAACAGGATTTCTATTAAAAAGAGAGAAGGAGGTAATCAGTGACACTCCTCTAATTGTACTTGGCTAGCTGTTACAGTATACTGTACACGGCAGCAGTCTGCCTGCTTCAAGTAAACCATATTAGCTGTCTGACAGCTTACCAGGACTCTAATTACAGGTTTCTCTAAGTCCTGCGTGTTACAACACTTATGTTGCCTGGCTGCTTTTAATACTTGACTCTGGATTGGCTTTCTCCCCCCGTCTTTTTTTATTTTTTTATCCCGGAGCAAATTTCTTCCTCCACTCAGAAGAAAAAGAGTAGTTCCCTCCTGCCATCGTTTTAAAGACCTGCTTACATGCAGAAATTACCAGCATGTAATTGATAAGCAGGTGTGATCTGTGGGCTCTTTTCCCCCCTTTTTTGTTTTTTTGTTGCCAGGGGGACGTGCAGGCTCGCTGATGTTGGCACGAGAACTGGCGATTCCAGTTTTGGAACTCCACATCTCACTCTGTTATTATTTTGATGTTTCTCCTCTCTTCTTCTGTCTCTCTTTCACTCCATCTCTTTTGCAATCTTTGGTTCTCATTTCCAATCTCCTACCTCATCTTGTTTACCTTCTTTACCTATATGTTTGAATCATTCCTATTTCACTCCATTACATCATTCCCCACTCTGCCTCTCCTTCTCCTTTCTTTTTTCACTCCTTCTGTAAACTGTCATGCTTGTGGTTAACTCGTGGTCCTTCTGTAGCTCAGTTGGTAGAGCATGGCGCTTGTAACGCCAGGGTAGTGGGTTCGATCCCCGGGACCACCCATACGTAGAATGTATGCACACATGACTGTAAGTTGCTTTGGATAAAAGTGTCTGCTAAATGGCATATATTATTATTAACTTCTAAAGACATTTTAATCCATGCGTGTCTCTCTGTTAGCTATGACGCTAACTCAGACAGCCATAGGTTCCTACAGGCTAGCCTGGCCTGCAGTGTCCCATGATGTCTTTCTAGCACTAGGCCACACCCCCATCTCACTGTTGCCATGGTCCTGACCACCTAGTTTGTGCTTTTGACCACCTAGTAAGTGCTGTTGGTCTGACTATGTGAAAGCATTGTTGAAGATTTAGGATAATTGGTCTGAGAAATTAGGAGGCATGTTTTTGAACAGACATGCTTTCCCACACACATACTTCCCAACAGAGCTCCAGAGAATTAATGATCCCTACTTTACCCCACCAAACCCCAGTAGGCACCAGCTAACTGTTTGTCCCCAGCCTCAAACCAGTACCCTAAGCGCTTCCTCTCTCTCTCTCTCTCTCTCTCTCTCTCTCTCTCTCTCTCTCTCTCTCTCTCTCTCTCTCTTTAATGAGCATGATTATCAATCTAAACAATAGTTAGAATAATTGCAGCACTAAAGGCAGTCATCTCCAGGGCAGGCACTTCCTGTCGGTGATGACAGACACATGAGCAGCTTCCTCTTCCTGTAGGATGGAGTGGGGTTGGGGGATAGGGCGGGGCCTGACATCATGACTAATCACTCAGCAGCGCTATTGGAGCTAATGGGCTAATAATGAGTTTTTCTCAATGTATCATGCAATATAGAATGAGTTCATGCTAAACAATGATATTGTTTGAGGGTAGGAGGGGATGTAAAGTGAATTCAGAGAGTGGATGGGGTGGAGTTGACTGTAGTACAATGATCTCTTATCTTTTCACATATCTGGGAGGGTCTCATTGCTGAAATGAGTTCACATTAACGCAGTATTTGTCTATAGTGTATAATTACATTGGTAAAATATGTCATTTCAAATCATCATTTTAAATGAAGAAGAGTTGATTTGACATAATGTTAGCTATATTCCTCCCCCAGCATCGCTTCCTCTCTGCCAGACCTGTTTCCTCCCTCCCTCCTTCCATCTGTTTTTTCTTCACCGGTTCCCCTCCGTATCCACCTGCATGGCGGATAGCTTCAACACAGTAGCCTAATGGCCTACCTGTCCCATCATCAGCTATTATCACCCTGAGAACCAAAACAAGGAGCACATCGCGCTGTCGCCCAGTTCCACAGTGACACTTTCTCACACTCTGTGACATGTTTATACTCCAAACAGAGCCGGGCCTGACTGCTGCTGAGAAATGCCCCATCAGCAGCTCATCACCCTGATCGCTGAGCTGTCATACTCAGAGGCTCACACTACTCACAGCTCAGCTCCCCGTCTGACCTGCTTTGTTTCCACACACTTGTCTTGCTCCAAAGAAGTCAGTCACAGTTTTTTTTAGGTAGGATTGGGTTGGGGCTTCTTGGGGGGGATAAACAGCTTCATATTCGAACATGCAATGAAGGCATGCACATAACATATAATTGTGTGGCAGTCATAATTTACTTTCTGCTTGAATGTCTAAGCAAGTGAGTAGCGATGTTCTAGAAGCAGTGTTGATGTATTGTCTTAGCTATGCATGGGCAGGGGTTTCCTCTTGGAAATCAAATTTTATTTGTCACATGCGCCGAATACAGGTGTAGACCTTAACGTGAAATGCTAACTTACAAGCCCTGAACCAACAATGCAATCCGGTACCGCTTGACGTGCGTTAGCAGAGAGAAAAGTCTATGACTTGGGTGACTGGAGTCTTACATTTTTTGGGGGCCTTCCTCTGACACCGCCTAGTATATAGGTCCTGGATGTCAAGAAGCTTGGCCCCAGTGATGTACTGGGCCATAAGAACTACTCTCTACAGAGCTTTACGGTCAGCTGCCAAGCGGTTGCTATACCAGGCGGTGATGCAACCGGTCAAGATGCTCTCGATGGTGCAGCTGTATAACTTTTTGAGGATTTGGGGACCCATGCCAAATCTTTTCAGTCTCCTGAGGTGGAAAAGGTGTTGTCGTGCCCTCTTCACAACTGTCTTGGTGTGTTTGGACCATGATAGTTTGTTGGTGATGTGGACACCAAGGACTTTTAAACCGTTGACCCGCTCCACTCCACAGTCCCGTCACTGTTAATGGGGGCCTGTTCGGCCCTCCTTTTCCTATAGTCCACGATCAGCTCCTTTGTCTTGCTCACATTGAGGGAGAGGTTTGTTGTCCTGGCACCACACTGCCAGGTCTCTGACCTCCCGATAGGAGTGCTTAATAGACTATGGTTTGGATTGTTTCTATTGTGTGAAGTCAGGCATAGTGAGTGGGGAACTTTGCGGGGTCTGTCACCCTGTTATTTCTGTCCTGGAGTATCGTAGCTGGATTAAAATTGAGGAAGAGGCTGTTGTGTACTGTTCCGTTGGCTTTGAGGAACGGAGAAGTAACAGTGGAGACTTGGTATTGGTAGGAAAAATGGCCACGGCTATTCTTCTCACAAGGTACTACATTTTTGTGGGCTTCTTTTCACGGGTGAGGATTTGTCATCAGGGCCTTAGTTTCCGGGTCTTTTTAAGAGTAGTCCTTCTTGTTCTTTGCTATGCACGGGACATCCCCTTACATACCCGTTCAGAGACCTGTAGCATAGCATCACTGCCAGCAGCCATATCCTTCCAGAGAAAAATGCTATCCTGTAAGAAAACCAAACTATTTGTTTAAACTTTCAGTGTTGAAAAGCGATATCCCAAGTATAAATACAGTAAAGTACACACACTAAAGGGTAAAAAAAAAATGGGAGCAAAATTGTGTTTTTTGGACACAACTGCAAAGTTCAAGGAGTTGGTCTGAGGAGAAGTTGTAATGTTACCGGACTCCCTCTTTGCTTGAGGAACAATAGAGAAGCAATAGAGAAAGGAAAGGCTCCCCCTATGACTTCCCTGAACCAACTATTGAGATGTGTCTTTTGGTTAAGTAAATCAGGGGTTAAATGAGGTGAAAAGGAGTCTGGAGTGTCACATGAAGACAGTGTAGTTTTATATCGGATTAGCATTGACATTGGTCTTGGATTTCCTCATTGTGTCTAGTTAGCGTCAGTGTGGCTACTGTTACTCTACCTGTCATACACCTCTGTTACACAGTAGAACCAGTCTAACCTCTACTGTTGTCCTCCCTCACCACCTCCCACCACAATGGTACGGATTGTTGGAGGAGCATGGAAGAGCATTGTGCAAGACATGTCATCGCACCAACAGACACATAGACTTTTCTTAGGACGCCCCCCCCCTTCCCTGTCTTTCTCACGCACTAACATTTATCTCCGGCCAAACTTACTCAAATAGTAGGAACTGTCATTTAAGAGTTTTGCATGGACATCGTTAAGCAGGAAACAATCCAGAATGAACTGTCATTCTGATTTTCCCTTCATCACATTTTTTGGGGAGGCTGTTTTCACTTCCCGGTGTGAGATTGAAAGGGAAACATTTACACATGTCAAAACATGCAGTATGGTTGACATTAATATTGGAGAAGTTTGTGTTTTTCACTTCTTAATCTGATAATGACATGATTTTGATAGTTGTCAGGGGATCCTTGAATTTCATAACAAAGCAATGGAACAGATCTGCTTGTCAAGGCATAGCAACGTGGTGACGCAATCAATGATCAAAATTAAGGTCAGACCTCTGGTTTTGTTTCCTTGCCATGTCAGAATATTCTGGTATATGCCTGTATAATAACAGTATACTGGGGAAGTTGTGTCGGTATCTCCAGTGTCTTCTCTATGTCAGATCTAGTAGGCCTTATTTCACTACCCCACTGAGAGATGGCGTGAAACTAGACAGAGGGGGAGGGGAATAAAGTCACACCAGCCAAGGATTGGTTGACCACCATTTTGTTTTTGTTTGAGACTGTGAGTATTTTTTTGGTTACTGACTTCACTGCATGTGTGTTGTAGTTATAGTTTGGTGTTTGCATAACACATTACAGTAAGGCTTTGCTCCAGCACTGACTTCATAGAGAGGTGAGAGTGAGAAACGGACATTTTGCTGCACTACTACCTTATTGCCAACCCAGTACTATTCAACTTAGCCACGCTGTCACCACTGATACCACTTTCCATCTCAAGTTTCAATTGAGAGGAACACATTAGATAAAAAAAATCTGCTAATTTGTCACATGGAATGTTTTCAGTTCCTGTGGTGTGCGTGGGCCTGTGTGTGTTTGGAGCAGAGTAAGGATAGGGGGTATGAGTGTAGTGAATACGCCTTGGTGAGAATATCAGCCTTTCAACCACACCTATTTATAGAGCTATGTCTTCTTACACTGAGAAAAGAGAAGCTAGGCTAGAAAAGCTAAAAATATACCACTTCTAACGGTAATATCTGGCAGGGTTCACTCAGTTCTACCTAAACAGACGACAGGGTTAAAGCAAAGAATTACCAGTTCAAAACAGATGAACGTTCATGGGGTTGCAGTCTGAAACTGAAGTGGTCCCAGTATATTTTACATTTTTACAATATGGTCATTTGACCAATGATATTGGGTCGTGCCAGTCCTTTTGGATTCTGATGTTGTGCTGTTATTCAGGAGAAATGAGAGATGATGCATATCGTCCCACCTCTATTGTGACAGTTTTCCACACTCTGATGGTACCTGTTTTTTTTAGCTTGGCTGTTAGTTTAGTTTGCAAGCCCAAGCAGGAGAGACAGAGGGTAGTGAGGGTAGAGTTCAAGCTGCTACTGTTACAGACACAGCAATACTTTCTCCAGGACAGTAGCAGAAAGTGAGCCACTTCAAGGTATCTAAAAAGCTTATTTCACAACTCTAAAGCCCCCTCTACCCCCTTACTTCCCCTAACACCCTCTCCTCTCCGGCTGCTCTCTCTCCGTCACAGGAAGTTGCGGTCGTACAAATGCCGTCAAAACTACTCCAGAGTTCTGAGATCTCGCTCTTTCCAACTCCCCCACCACCTCTTACTACAAGTGAGGCCTCAACGTGCCAACAGTCAGTTCACATGAGATTGCATATGAATGAGGAAGCTGTCAATGAAAGGACCCTCTTTCTCTTTCACTCTTTTTGTATGCTCCATGTTCAGTACCAGTGTTCCCAAGGCAGAATAGCAAATACATATTTCTACATGTTTTCATAGTTCAGATTTGTACCTTGTCAGCTCGGGGGTTTGAACTTGCGGTTACTATTCCAACACTCTAACCACTAGGCTACCGCCCCGATTAAAGGTAGACTCAATTAAATGACACTGCCACGAGCAGACTTCGCCCTCATAGTCACACACGGTATCTGTGCATGTGCACGGGTTCGCGTCACACTGTTCACAGCAAATTGGCCACGGTACCAACACAGTGTTGAGCCACGCGTTTCAAAGCTCTTTTTGTTTTGCAGAAAATGACCCACTATGCTGTTTACATTTTGCATCTCATCATATCATCATATAGCCTTCAGAAAGTATTCATACCCTTTGACTTGTTCTATATTTTGTGCTACAGCCTGATTTCAAAATATATATTTTTTGTTTGTTTCTACACACAATGCCTCATAGTAACAAAGTGAAAATGTGTTTACATTTTTTTTGCTAATTTATTTCAAATTAAATCTAATTTAAATAAGTATTTACACCACTGAGTCAATAATTTGTAGAAGCACCTTTTGTAGCGATTACAGCTGTGAGTCATTCTGGGTAAGTCTCTAAGAGATTTCCACACCTGGATTGTGCAACATTTGCCTATTTTTCTTTTCAAAATTATTCAATCTCTGTCAAATTGGTTGTTGATCATTGCTAGTCAACCATTTCAGGTCTTGCAATATATTTCCAAGTATATTTAAGTCAAAACTGTTACTCGGCTCCTCAGGAACATTTACTGTTTTCTTGATAAGTGACTCTAGTGTAGATGTGGCCTTGTGTTCTAGGTTATTGTCCTGCTGAAAGGTGAATTCATCTCAAAGTGTCTGGTGGAAAGCAGGCTGAACCAGGTTTTTCTCTAGGATTTTGCCTGTGCTTAGCTCCATTCCGTTTCTCTATTATCCTGAAAAACTCCAGAGTCCTTAACGATTACAAACATACCCATAACACGATGGAGCCATCACTATTCTTGAAATGAGAATGGTACTCAGTAATGAGTTGTATTGGATAAAAAAAATGTTTAAACTTTGTATTCAGGACAAAAGTTAATTGTTTTGCTATATTTTTTGCAGCAGTACTATAGTGCCTTATTGCAAACAGGATATATGCATTGTAATATTTTTATTCTATAAAGGCTTCCTTCTTTTCACTCTGTCATTTAGGTTAGTATTGTGGAGTAACTACAATGTTGTAGATTCATCTTCAGTTTTCTTCTATCACAGCCATTAAACTCTGTAACTGTTTAAAGTCACCATTGGCCTCATGGTGAAAACTTTCCTCTCCGGCAACCGAGTTTGGAAGGGTGCCTGTATCCTTGTAGTGACTGGGTGTATTGATACACCATACAAAGTGTAATTAATAACTTCACCATGCTCAAAGGGATATTCAATGTCTAGGCATTGGAAAACCTCCCTGGTCTTTGTAGTTGAATCTGTGTTTTAAATGAACTGCTCAACTGAGGGGCCTTACAGATAATTGTATGTGTGGGGTACAGAGATGAGGTAGTCCTTCAAAAATCATGTCAAACACTATTATTGCACACAGAGTCCATGCAACTTATTATGTGACTAGTTAAACAACTTAATTAATTTGTAAGAATTTCAAAAAACATAATTCCACATGAACATTATTGGGTATTGTGTTTAGGCCCGTGACAAAAAAGGAGGGTGTGTTCTGTTTTACTGGGGGCAGGAGAAAGAGAGCAAGAGGGAGAGAGGGGGGAGAGGGGCCAGTCTAAGAGAAATTAAACCAATATCACTCTCCTCCTGTAGTGGCTGATATTTCATTTATCCATGCAGGCTGTCTGTCTGTCGGTGGCCCAACGCGCCGAGCTCCCCCAGCAGGTGATAACAGATTCAAACGTATTCCATTTCATGCCTCAGGCTCCCAAATACAATCCATGTGGGTCTGCGTCTCACCCTGCGCCCCCACCCCCTCCAGGCCCTCAGAGCTGGGAGCGACCGAGTCAGTTCACTGGGCTAAGCAGGAGAGATGGTAGCCCACGAGATTACCAGGCATCTGAGGAAATTAGTCTGTGTGTTTGTGTGTGTGTGTGTGTGTGGTGGTGTGCCTTTTTGTATGTACAGTATGTATGTATGTATGTGTGATGTATGTGTGATGGTGTGTGTGTGTTTGTATGTATGTGTTTGTGTGTGCACAGTGGGTAGAAGTGTGTGCGTGTGTGTGTGATGGATGGAAGTGTACATGTGTGTAGGGTAATGTCATGTCGTTTCAGGTGACCCACGTGCTGTATATCACAACCCTCTGCCTTCTGTTTTAGATTTTGCTCTAGTGTGAATTTCCTTGCAAGGGTTTCAATGGCTACTTCATGCCGTTACGTTTGAGAGTGGGTTGACATGTAGGTTTTGTAACTTTTGACCTCTCGCCTCAAAGTTTAATATCACTGGATGCAAACAACTATTCTCTTGAAACTCAATTTAAGGTGACAAAGTGTTGATTTCCAAAACACGGAAGTGGGTACGGGATTCCCCATCTTGTAGCTTCAGTTTCATTCCAACATCCTGAGATGGAATGATGTCACTGGAGGAAATGAGAGAAACTTAACCCACGCTGCTTCCTGAAAAGGTGGGTTCCTTGAACCAGGAAAAGGAATGCCTTCCTAGTGCTCGAAAGCTTCCCTTCACTGACCAGTCCTCTATTCCCCTCCACAAGGCATCCTGTTCTACTTTAGACATACTATGATATTAGCCCAAGCTGTGTAGGCCTAGATATGTGATGATACATTACAAATGAATCTATGTAGCCCTATATTTGGATCATTTTCCATTCTGGGTGGTAGATCTAGGTTATATGACACATTGCAAATAAATCAATGGGGTCTATAAATACCTTATCACAAAGACAGAAGCTTATCCTCAGATAGTCACTGTTATTACAGTACTTGCTCGTCATCATTGCTCGTTGCTCTACAGCCTGTGCTGCTATGCCTATCTCCAGACCCATCTATCTTGGCCATGTTGTCGCTCTAATCTGCCATGAAACTAGGTGTTGATGGTGTCGTCAGATAGCTGATTACACACCCATGGCGCCGCAAAGCCAACACTCATGTCAATTAGGGAGGTGAACTGTGTGTCGATGTTATAATTATATCAACCATGCGTGTTCGCGCCAGCGTGTGTGGTTGTGGGATCTCAGAAAGTACACAGTCCGCCCAGGGAATTGTCACAGAGGAACGCACGTACTGAATAATATGTTTTCTATTGTTGTGTCCAGTACTTTGCTGACGTTGTAGTATTTAATTGATATTCCTTCTATTGAGAGAAAGAAAGAGAAAAGTGGCATTATCATAACAGAATCACTACTTCTGCTCCTGTGAAGCTTTAAGCCCCCTCCTTCCATCCTCCTCCTCCTCCTCAACTGCCTCTTCTCTCACTTTTCCTTCCAAGACGAGAGGAACGGTGTGAGAGTTTGACAATGCCAGGCTTGAGTAAACCCGCTCTGTAATTCTAACACTCAGTTATAAAATGACCTCCTAAGTACCAAAGATTACCTATGACATGACAGCTCGAGATTTACTGCATCTAGCCTGTTGGCTTAATTCTGCCAAAAATACAAAATATAAAAATATAGATTTATTTCGGTCTTTATTAACCAAGCCGGGATCATCTCTGCTTATTCCAAATATTCCTATTTGTCTGAGCGGAAATGGTGGAAGATACTACACAAATATATATTTGACCATTTAAAAAAAAGTTCAACAGAGGTTTAGTATATTGAGGCGTCCTCAATTCCTGTGTGAATATAGAGCGAGTGAGAAGCCTCTGGTCAGATTATTGAAGGATTTAGTAGCATTTAGACTGTCTCATCACACACACAGGCCTACTCTCATTTCACTCTGTAGTGATTTAGGATCCCACTGCATTAGGGCCGCTTAGAGAAGAACGAGAGAAATGCAAAATGGAGGAGAGAGGGAGAAGTCGAGCGATTGAGATGTACTTGCATGTGTATACTGTATCTCAGCTGTGCACATTGGAGTGTGTGTGTGACTTCTCTTTGTATCTCACTCCCACTGAGAAGTGCTGGCTGATTATAAACAGGATTAGTTGATTATTAGAAGGGGGAGGTGTGTGTTATTCCCACCACACCAAACTTCTCCCTCTCCATATTTATTCTGTTGTATACTGTAGCTGTTGCACTTCATCATTACTGCATGCTTAAATAAGTCTGATAGCTACCTACTGTGGTATGAATGACCAACTGGTGTTGTTTGTACCTGTCACGCCCTGGCCTTAGTTATCTTTGTTTTCTTTATTATTTTGGTTAGGCCAGGGTGTGACATGGGTGATTTGTGTGTTTTGTCTTGTCTAGGTATTTTTTTTGTAGATTTATGGGGTTGTGTTCTTTTAGGTGTCTAGGAAAGTCTATGGTTGTCTGGATTGGTTCTCAATCAGAGGCAGGTGTTTATCGTTGTCTCTGATTGGGAGCCATATTTAGGCAGCCCTATTCTTTGGGTAGTTTGTGGGTGATTGTTTCCTGTCTTTGTGTTTACTGCACCAGATAGGGCTGTTTCGGTTTTCACATTTCTTGTTTTGTAGTTCTGTTCATTTTAAGTGTCTCTTATTAAAGAACCATGAACTATAACCACGCTGCGTTTTGGTCCGCCTCTCCTTTCCAGGAAGAAAGCCGTGACAGAATCACCCACCACAACAGGACCAAGCGGCGTGGTGACAGGCAGCGCCAGCAGGAGCAGCGTAATCAGGATTTCTGGACGTGGGAGGAAATCCTCGACAGGAGAGGACCCTGGGCAAAGCCAGGGGAGTGTCGCCGCCCCAAGGTGCAGCAGGTGAAGCGGCAGCAGGAGCAGCGCAAGGAGGAATGGACATGGGAGGACGAGTTAGACGGTGATGGACCCTGGACACAGCCGGGGGAATATCGCCGCCCCAAGGCAGAGCTGGAGGCAGCCAAAGCGGAGAGGCGGCGGTTTGAAGAGGCAGCACGGAAGCAGGGCTTGAAACCCAAGTGTCAGCCCCAAAAAAATTATTGGGGGGCACACAGGAAGTATGGCGAAGCCAGGTAGGAGACCTGCGCCAACTTCCTGTGCTTACCGGAGAGCGAGAGAGACCGGGCAGGCACCGTGTTATGCTGTGGAGCGCACGGTGTCCCCAGTGCGGGTGCATAGCCCGGTGCGGTACATACCAGCTCCTGAGTGGGCATCGAGCCAAGTGCCATGAAGCCGGCTCTACGCATCTGGTCTCCAGTGCGTCTCCTTGGGCCGGCGTACATGGCACCAGCCTTACGCATGGTGTCCCCGGTTCGCCTGCACAGCCCAGTGCGGGCTATTTCACCCCGCCGCACTGGCAGGGCGACTGGGAGCATTCAACCAGGTAAGGTTGGGCAGGCTCGGAGCTCAAGAGCTCCAGTGCGCCTGCACGGTCCAGTCTATCCAGTGCCACTTACATGAACCAGCCCTCCGGTGGCAGCCCCCCGCACCAGGCTTCCTGTGCGTGTTTCCATAGCCCAGTACTCCTTGTTCCTCCTCCCCGCACTCCCCCTCGGTGCGTGTCCTCAGCCCAGTACCACCAGCGCCGGCACCATGCACCAGGCCTACAGTGCGCCTCGTCTGTCCAGAGCTGCTAGAGTCTCCCGTCTGTCCAGAGCCGCTAGAGTCTCCCATCTGTCCAGAACCACCAGAGTCTCCCGTCTGTCCAGAGCCGCCAGAGTCTCCCGTCTGTCCAGAGCCGCCAGAGTCTCCCGTCTGTCCAGAGCCGCCAGAGTCTCCCGTCTGTCCAGAGCCGCCAGAGTCTCCCGCCTGTCCAGAGCCGCCAGAGTCTCCCGTCTGTCATGAGCCACCAGAGTCTCCCGTCTGTCATGAGCCGCCAGAGTCTCCCGTCTGTCATGAGCCGCCAGAGTCTCCCGTCTGTCATGAGCCGCCAGAGTCTCCCGTCTGTCATGAGCCGCCAGAGTCTCCCGTCTGTCATGAGCCGCCAGAGTCTCCCGTCTGTCATGAGCCGCCAGAGTCTCCCGTCTGTCATGAGCCGCCAGAGTCTCCCGTCTGTCATGAGCCGCCAGAGTCTCCCGTCTGTCATGAGCCGCCAGAGTCTCCCGTCTGTCATGAGCCGCCAGAGTCTCCCGTCTGTCATGACGCCATTCAGCCAGGATCCTCCAGAGCTGCCAGTCAGCCAGGATCCTCCAGAGCCGCCAGTCAGCCAGGATCCGCCAGAGCCGCCATTCAGCCAGGATCCGCCAGATCTGCTATTCAGCCAGGACATGCCAGAGCCGCCATTCAGCCAGAAGCTGCCAGAGCCATCAACCACCCTGAGCTACCTCAGTCCGGAGCTGCCCCTTAGTCCAGTGGGGCCATTTAGTAGGGTTGCCAATCCTAGGTCGGCGGCGAGGGTCGCCGACTATGGTGGAGTGGGGTCCACGTCCCGCGCCAGAGCCGCCACCGTGGACAGACGCCCACCCAGACCCTCCCCTATGGGTTTAGGTGTGCGGCTGGGAGTCTGCACCTTTGGGGGGGGGGGGGCTGGCCTTAGTTATCTTTGTTTTCTTTATTATTTTGGTTAGGCCAGGGTGTGACATGGGTGATTTATGTGTTTGTCTTGTCTAGGGTTTTTGTAGATTTATGGGGTTGTGCTCTTTTAGGTGTCTCGGTAAGTCTATGGTTGCCTGGATTGGTTCTCAATCAGAGACAGGTGTTTATCGTTGTCTCTGATTGGGAGCCATATTTAGGCAGCCATATTCTTTGGGTAGTTTGTGGGTGATTGTTTCCTGTCTTTGTGTTTTATGCACCAGTTAGGACTGTTACGGTTTTCACATTTACTGTTTTGTAGTTTGTTCATGTTTGAGTTTTCTTATTAAAGAACCATGAACTATAACCACGCTGCGTTTTGGTCCGCCTCTCCTTCCCAGGAAGAAAGCCGTGACAGTACCATTACACAACAAACACTCACCTACATGCCATCTCCTCTATTCAGTAGCTGTGTTACACCAGACACTGGCTGCCTGGTTGGCTGGCTGGTTGGATCATTTCACTGTCCTAGTTTCTCTCCAACTGACTGCTGGAGGGGGGACACCTAAGCCAATGAGAGGAGAGGATGATGAAAGGGAGAATTAAGTCATTAACCGGACCTTTTTATTCATTCCTCTGAGCACTTTTATATGGGAGGGATTCCATCACTGGTGTGTGTGTGTGTGTGCGTGTGTGTGTGAGTGTGTGTGAGTGTGCATGCGTGTTTGGCACGGGGAGACTACAATGAAATATGCAATAAGTTAACAAAAGGAGAGCGGGAAGAGAAGAAAGAGAGAGAGAGGATATATACATTACCAGGTAATAGAGTGAGTGATGAAAGGGGAGGCCTAACATAGCAGATTGAGATTTGACCATGCATATTTAAGGGAAGAAAGAGAACGTGAGGGGACCCATACACTCCACTGTCATCCTCAGTGTGGAAGATGTCCTTGTAATCAACATTATCTATTAACTCTTAAATAGCCAATGAAAATATTTTATTGTCCACCCTTTTTGCCTTAGCTCAGAGAACGGTTCCATCGGTGCTATCCCTTCCCTAAACTCTCACCAGAGAGTAATATCTTTAATCTGATTGGATGACTCAGTCGCTCGTTGTATAACAGTGATTTGCCAATATACTGTATCTGCAAGAGGGGTTTCCCATAGAGGAAGTCATTTATTGTTTCCAAGCACGGCTGAGGATTGTTGAGATTGTTGAGAGTGGATCAGGTAAAGAACAGGTATTACTAAAACAGAGGGGCCAGTGTAGAGGTGTGACACGCAGACACACACACACACGCACACACATGCAGATACACGCACACACACACACACACACACACACACACACACACACACACACACACACACACACACACACACACACACACACACACACACACACACACACACACACACACACACACACACACACACACACACACACACACACACTGTCCTATAAGGGAAACCAAACTTTCAGTTGGTGATGTTTCCTGCCTGTGTGCAGCACAGGTGTGTCTGAGTTTGACTCCTGCTCCATCCATGTGGTTGTGCTTTATTAGACCACAAACTGACACAAGCAGTCTGTCTATGTGTGTGTGTGTGTGTGTGTGTGCATAATTGTGTGTGTGAACAACAGCAACACAAGCTCTGTCCTCCTGGAGAGACGGCCCCTGAACACCTTCACCTCCTAAATAACACTGTCAACACAACCACTTACATAGCAAGTTATTTGTGCACCTCTCCCCCGCTTCCACAAAGGGAGCATTAGCCTGAACTTATTTGTGTTTAGCGTGTGTTCACTTCCACAAAGGGAGCATTAGTCTGAACTTATTTGTGTTTAGCGTGTGTTCACTTTCACAAAGGGAGCATTAGTCTGAACTTATTTGTGTTTAGCGTGTGTTCACTTTCACAAAGGGAGCATTAGTCTGAACTTATTTGTGTTTAGCGTGTGTTCACTTCCACAAAGGGAGCATTAGTCTGAACTTATTTGTGTTTAGCGTGTGTTCACTTCCACAAAGGGAGCATTAGTCTGAACTTATTTGTGTTTAGCGTGTGTTCACTTCCACAAAGGGAGCATTAGTCTGAACTTTTTTGTGTAGCTCATGTTCACTCTTTAAGAGGAGCAAGCCATCGATGGAGCTGTTTATCTGAACCTGCTACAAAGCTAGGATTAGGGGCCTGTATGTCTTTGAGGCCTGCACGAGCCATAATCCTTTTCTGGATGTCACCTGTCATCTCTCTCTAATCACCCTCCAACTTTCCCTTGCTTCTTTCTCTTCCCTCTCTTCTCTCATGCCTCCTCCCAATTGGCCTACAGCTCTCCTACTACTATCTGCTGATCACAATTGGCTTTCAGATGTTTCCTGGCAGAGAGGAAGAGTAAATGAAGAGAGTGAGGGATAGAGAGAGGAAGGATGGAGAGAGTTATGGAGAGATGGGTTTGGTTTAGGGAAATCAGGGTTCATGTGCGGAGAAGTATGGTGGGGGGGGTGCACGCACTTACGCACCCCCCCCCCACACACACACGCTCCAACAGAGGGGCATTTTCCATGGCTCACAGCCTAATACCACCCTGGGGCTCTGCATCTAGCTATCTCTCTACCTCTCCATCTCTCTCTCTGTGTCTTCTTCTGATGTCTTTTACCTTTATGTCCTCTCATGACTCTCTTTCTATATCCATCTATCTCTCATCTCCCTCCTCTCACTCCCTTCCTGTTTGACTGCCCTTATCTCTCTCTTTCCTTCCTTTCTCTCTGTATGTATCATCCATATATCCATCCATCCTTCAGTCTATCTCTCCATCCATCTCCCTCCGTCTCCTCCTCTCAGCTTGCATCATGTTTAATGTGATATATTTATCCTGCATATAATGGCCGCAGCTGTCCATTAGTAAATTATGAAATTTAATCGTAACAATTATGAGAATCCATAACGATTACCACAGCATTTCCTATTTTCATTTACCCCTGATGCTTTTGTTGTGGGCCATGAATCCTAACTTCCTTATCTCCCTCCCTCTCTCTCGTTCTCTCTGATTTGTAAAACTTTTTCAATCTCTCCCACTCCCCCTAGAACGACTCACAGACACTCCTCTCATTTGTGCTGCTCTAATCGAAAGAGAATGAAAGGAAAAACCTCTCATTAGGTACTGAGGGGCCCCTCATCACATTAAGCTCTCCTCCCTCTCTCTCTCTCTCTCTCTGGGCCAGGGCTGTGGTAGTGAAGCTTGGGTCTGAGACTGAGGAATCTGATAGGGATAAACCAATTTTCCGTCCACACAAACATCCCAGCAGGCTGACGCCCCCGTCACTCCCTCAACCCCCGCCCGCCCCTCGCCCACCCGGCTCCCAGCGCTCCGTTAAGATGGCGGTCGGAGAGGCCAGCAATTAGGTTTTAATTAGGCTGCGTAATTAGGGGCAGGCAGGAAGTATCAGACGCCGGGATGATTGTGTTCTGGCCTGGAGGAGGAGGAGGGCCGGACTCTAATGGAGCTGAATGCTGCAGCAGACCACAGCCACAGCATTGGAGAGATCCCGGTCTGCTACCACCCCCGTACTGCCCCCCTAGTGTCCCCCTGCCACTACACCCCTTTCTGCCTGCCCTGCTACCCCTAGACAACTGCTTCAGTTCTCCTGCAGCTGCAGATTGGAGACCTACAGACTAGAGACCCCCGACTGCCTGACACACCCCTACTGGCCCCATGCTGCCCCCGTATCACCCCTCTATCTCTCCTACTGTAGCCAACTGCCCACCTTCCTGTTGCCCCCACACACTGTCACTGAGGGATAGATAGGGAATGGATTAAGAGGGTGTGGGAGGAAAGGGTGGGAGGTGGATGGACAGATGCATGTAGAGGTGAGAGAGGCTGGGATGAGAGGGAGGAATGGGAGAGGAAGGGAGTGAGGGGAATCGTGGTGTCATTTTTTATCTCCAATGTAGAGTTAATTATAGTGTAGTGTGTGATGGTGGGAAGTGGGCAAAATGTTCCTGTTGGCTAACAGGTAGGTTTTGGTGCTTTGTCTGGAAATATAATATATGTCATGCTAATATACAGTAAGTGCAGGTGAATTTAGATGTGATCCAAAAATAGATCTAATGACCTGAAAGTGATTTTGTCCAAGTGCCAGCATACTGTTTATGTTTTATTGGATCAATATTTGGTTTTGTCTGATGCATCTCGTTTCGACAAACAAAACACACACATAGACAAACACAATTATTCCCTTTTAAGATACACCCCCTAAAATAACCCTATTAGTAAACATCTTCCTTGGGGAGAGGGCTATGTGGATCTCAGCAGAGCCTCTACAGCCCCCTCCACCCAACCCTCTCTTATCAGCAGAGAGAGGACCAGACACTGCCTCCCAATACACCCACCCACACACCCACCCACGCGCACACACGCACACGCGCGCACACACACACACACACACACACACACACACGCACACACACACACACACACACACACACACACACACACACACACACACACACACACACACACACACACACACACACACACACACACACACACACACACACACACACACACACACACACACACACACCACCAACAATGTCACGAGGCTAATCTTGTCGCGCCTTGGAACCCAATTAAACAAACAGAGATGTGTCGCTGCCAACATCAGGAATCTAATCACATTCCAGGAAATTCAAGTAATTTCCCAGGCTTTCTGCTGGGGTCGAGATAGAGATGGAGAACCAGCCACATCTGTGCCCCCAGAAATCACCCTGAGGAGGGGCAGGGGGCACAGCTCATCACTCTGGGGGCCTGAGGTAGCCCTGGGGGAGGGGGTGACGTGTGTGTGTGTGTGTGTGTGTGTGTGTGTGTGTGTGTGTGTGTGTGTGTGTGTGTGTGTGTGTGTGTGTGTGTGTGTGTGTGTGTGTGTGTGTGTGAAAGTGTAATAGGGTGCATGCTGATGGCAGGGAAGTCAGGCGGAGGAGAACGAAATTGGTATAAACGGAGTTATTTAATAAATACTTACAAACACCGAAAACCAACATACAAAATAAAGAAAGTGGGTAAAAACCCATCGCACACCATAACATACTTGGCAGCAATCCATACAACAAACAATTTCCGACAAGGACATGGGGGAAAACAGAGGAAAAATATACAACATGTAATTTAGGGAATTGAAACCATGTGAGTGTGAAAACAAGAGAAAACAAATGGAACATGAAAAATGGATCGCCGAACACCGCCCGAACAAGGAGAGAAACCGACTTCGGTAGAAGTCGTGACAGTACCCCCCCTTGACTCGCGGCTCTAGCAGTGCGCTTACACTGGCCTCAGGGACGATCCGGACGGAGACGGTGGAAATCCCACAGCATAGAAGGGTCCAACACGTCCTCCACCGGAACCCAGCAGCTCTCCTCCGGACCGTACCCCTCCCAGTCCACGAGGTACTGAAGACCCATCGCCCGACGTCTCAAATCCAGGATGGATCGAACGGAGTACTCCGGGGCACCCTCGATGTCCAGAGGGGGTGGAGGAACCTCCCGCACCTCAGATTCCTGGAGCGGGCCCGCCACCACCGGTCTGAGGAGAGACACATGGAACGAGGGGTTAATGCGGTAATCGGGGGGAAGCTGTAACCTATTACATACCTCGTTCACTCTCCTCAGGACTTTAAATGGCCCCACAAACCACGGACCCAGCTTCCGACAGGGCAGGCGGAGGGGCAGGTTCCGGGTCGAGAGCCAGACCTGGTCCCCCGGTGCGAACACCGGGGCCTCACTGCAGTGACGGTCTGCACCAACTTTCTGGCGCAGCACGGTTCGCTGAAGATGGACATGGGCGGCGTCCCATGTCTCCTCCACACGCCGGGACCAGTCATCCACCGCAGGAGCTTCGGTCTGACTCTGATGCCAAGGAGCCAGAACCGGCTGATACCCCAACACACACTGGAAGGGAGAGAGGTTAGTGGAGGAGTTGCGGAGCGAGTTCTGGGCCATCTCTGCCCAGGGCACGAATGCTGCCCACTACCCCGGCCGGTCATGGCAATAAGACCTCAGAAACCTATCCAGATCCTGGTTAACTCTCTCCACCTGCCCATTACACTCGGGGTGAAAACCTGAGGTAAGGCTGACCGAGACCCCCAGACGTTCCATGAACGCCCTCCAGACCCTCGAAGTGAAGGGAATAGTAGGGAGATAGTAGCTTCCCTGATTAACCCGGACCCCAATGGTCGACTATCCAGAGCGTGATCTGGGAAAGGTCTAGCCACAGGGATAATGGGGATCATTAGACTAAGATCGACCTGCAGTGTGTCCTCTGCGGCCACAGATGGTGCACAAACTGGAACCCCCTCCGGTATTCCTACGCACCGCCCCTTCCAGCTCCATAGTTTCAGGAGAGGGGGTGCGAGGGGATGGAACCAACAGACCCCGATCTGAACGTCCGTGGGTAGCCAGCAGGTTGTCCAGCCGTACGGACAGGTCCACCAGCTGATCCAACGTGATGGTGGTGTCTCTGCAGGCCAACTCCCGACGGACGTCCTCCTGCAGACTGCAATGGTAGTGGTCAATCAGGGCCCTGTCATTCCATCCTGCGCCTGCAGCCAGGGTCCTAAACTCTAGGGCAAACTCCTGGGCGCTCGTCTCCTGCCTCAGCTGAAAGAGGCGCTCACCCGTTGCTCTACCCTCGGGCGGGTGGTCGAAGACCTCCAACGAAGCATCTCCTTCTCCCCACACAGCGTTGGCCCACTCCAGAGCTCTCCCTGAGAGGCACGAGATGAGGGCAGACACCCTCTCTCTTCCCGAGGGAGCTGGGTAAACGGTGCCCAGGTATAGGTCCAGCTGTAACAGGAAACCCTGGCACCATGCTGCCGTCCCATCATACTCCCCGGGAAGGGCGAGACGCATCCCACTGGGACTGGTTGCAGAAGGAGTGAGTAGTGGAGGTTCGGGTTGCGTGGTTGAATGCACTGGTGGACCTCCCCGTCTCTCCCAACGGTCCAGGGTCTGGATAACTTGATCCATGATTGCGCCGAGATGGTGGATTATTTTCGCTTGATCCTGGATGCGCTCCTCGACCCCTATACCAGGGGCACCTGTTCCTGCTGACTCCATGAGTTGTCGGGAATTCTGTAATGGGGATGCATGCTGGTGGCAGGGAAGTCAGGCGGAGGAGAACGAAATTGGTATAAACAGAGTTATTTAATATATGCTTACAAACTCCGAAACCAGGTGAGTGTGAAAACAAGACAAAACAAATGGAACCTGAAAAATGGCTCGAACAAGGAGAGGAACCGGCTTCGGTAGAAGTCATGACAGTAAGGGGTAAAGGGAATAGTGCATCAGTTTGTATAGCTAGATGGTTAGAATCATATCCCGGGTAACGACGCTCTGTGTGACAAGACAATTGAAAATATCCCCAAAATCCCTTTAAAATAATAAGGACGTTTCTATTTTGAATATGCAGACTCAACACTGACAAGTTCATGTCAGCATCAATCATGCTGGTAATTGTGGTCTGAGTGAATGTATGTGTACTGTATGTGTCTTTGTGTGTGGGAATGTGTGTGTGTGTGTGTGTGTCTGTGTGTTATCTACCTATGTGTGTGTCAGTGTATTTTTCCTGGGAGAGTATTTTAGCCTGTAATTTTCCTAACTCCGTTATCCCTTTTTGGAAAAACGACAATTGGCAGAGAGAAGGGGGGTTGTGTGTATGGTTCTAGTGGGGTGTGTCGTGGGGAGGATACGTAAAGGCAGGCAGTTCATGACCAGGTAAGGAATGCAGTCACTCCTTAGCAGAGTGCCACAGGGAAACTTTATACCTTAAGTAAAACCTCCTGTCAATCACAGCTAACGGGGTCCTGCCGAGGGAGGGCAGCCTCTCTGCTTGCCTGTCTGTCTACCTGCCTGCATGCACACTTTTTTGGGGTTAAAAATCTCTCTTCTCTGTCTTCCTCAATTCAGTCCAACTCATCTCTACCAACTCTCTCTCTCTCCCCCCGCCAGGTCCACCAGGGTTATGGAGGGTAGTGGTGGTAGAGATGAGATGGGAGCAAACAGAGCTGACAGCTTCCTTCCCCACAGTAAACACTGCCATGCCACTTAGACAAGGGTGAGGGGCAACACACCAACCACTCCCCTCCCTACCTACAATTCTAGTCCCTGCTACACACACCCAGACCCTATTCTAAACTATCTACACCCAGACCTTACAGACACCAACTATATCCAAAGTATAAGGAAACCAAAACCAGAAACACATACTACCTTAACCTGATACTCATAGTAACCATACGTCGTACTACCCAAAACATAAACAGTGGTCAGGGTCTACAGACACATACCAGTGAGTTCCTTCCCAGTTCCCAGGGTCCTTGGCAACATTATCTAATTGTATCCTTAACGTTTCATCTCCTCACACCCTCACCCTCACCCTCTGCCACACCCCCTCACCCACCTTCCCCTCACCCCTCTCAGCAGCCTCTAAGGGTTCTATTCTGGGCCTGGTGGAGTGTTGGGGAGAGTACTGAGACAACAGTGTGTCAACAGCTCCGTCCCAGTACTCTCTCTGGTATTTTACTGCTATTCGCTCTAATGAGAACCCTCTGACTGACACACACATCAGTCATCCTCATTCTGCACCGTCATTGTTCCATTCTTTGGAATGAGAAAACAAAACATAAACTGGTCAGAATAGACATCAACAGACAACCATCTTTAAATACAGTACTTTATGTAACTTAACAAGTACAATATATCACAAAAGTCGGATCTACAAAGAGGGGTGTTTGTGACCACATCGGAACAGGAGGCCACTGGAAAGGATTATTTTAAGGTCAGCTCGTGGTCTAGACTCTAGGGTTTGTGGTTGCTTCAGGTGAAGGTTGGTCTGTTTAGCCGGCCTGGCTTGAGGTTACTAAGCCATGAACCAGTGTGTGTGTGTGTGTTAACCACTAGACAGACGGAGCGAGAGGGAGAGAGAGAATAAGTCATTGAGTGATGTTGGCTCCGCAGGGATCTGCACGTGGAGGGATCTGCCTGTGCTAGATGCGGTTTCCAATGTTCTAATTGAAGTTTGTCTTTTGAAGTAATTAAGATAAGACAAAATACTTGGCATTATAGTGGAGTAATTAAGCCATGCCTGTGGTTTTTCCTCTACCTTCATTTAACAGAAGCTTTTCTTCATCAACAATGTTGCCTGCTGCCGTCGGTCTGCAAGTGAGTGTGTTGACTCACATTGCACAATGCTTTCATCTCTGTTTGTATTAACTTTGGCCTCAGATAACATTACTGACCACTGAACTTGGAGAAAGCACACATAGGCATATGCTCATATGCTTTGTTTCTGTTGTCTCACACATTAACACACACACACACACACACACACACACACACACACACACACACACACACACACACACACACACACACACACACACACACACACACACACACACACACACACACACTGGGTAATGACAGGAAAAGGCAGCCATGCTTTGGGAGCCCTGCAGCCCCTCATGACCAGGTTAGAAAAGTAAAGCCACGGCCCACTAGAAGTGTATTTATATAAATAAATGACTACCCCGCATCAGTAGTACCATAACCCTTCTCCTGAACTCTATGTGACCCACCCTTTGTGTGCATGTGTGTGTGTGTGTGTCTAGGTGAAGCTGTGTGTGTAGTAAATGTTGTGAATGTGTGGTGTGTGTGTGTGTGTGTGTGTGTGTGTGTGTGTGTGTGTGTGTGTGTGTGTGTGTGTGTGTGTATTTGATGCTGTGTGTGTGAGAGCTGTGTTCTTGGAGCCAGACTGCAGATTGTAGCTAAAAAAGATTCGAAACCAACTTCTCAGAGCTTGCTGATCCACATCTGGCCTCTCTGTGACTCCACTGCCGAAGAAACACATCTTTAATTGGAGCAGTCTATGTCTACTTGCGCACGTGTGTGTGTGTGTGTGTGTGTGTGTGTGTGTGTGTGTGTGTGTGTGTGTGTGTGTGTGTGTGTGTGTGTGTGTGCGTGTGTGTGTGTGTAACAACAAAGACATTGCATTCATGACAGGCCTATGAATCCCTGCTGGTGTTAGTTGGTACTATGGCTGGCTCAGTCATTTCTACTAGCAGTTAGTAAGTCATGTGTAAATGCATCCTAGGCCCGCTAGGATCCTAGTTGCTCTTCTCTGTTGACAAGACAGAAGGATTCCAGCCAAACTGTGGAGAGGTATCCGGGATGGTTTCATACACGCTTGAGTCCCAAAAACACAGCACATAACCACACACTTACACGCTTGCTCTCTCTCTCTCAAACACACACACACACACACACACACACATACACACACACACACATAATGGGTACAGGATAACGAAGCATTCAGAGAAAGTGGAACTGACAGCGTTTAAACAACTTTGCAGATATGAAACAAACAGACAATCATAATATCAAACAAAAACATAAAATTCCCAGTTTATGCTACAAAACCCTCTTTATGAGAGGTAGGTAAAAATAGGTATATTGGAATCAAAATGCCATGACATAGAGTAAGGCATTGTTGGCAGAATAGATGGATGCAGTTCAATGCATGATTAATATAATTCACCAATACATTTCTTGGTAGTCCAAAACATATTGCTGTCAGGTTGTAAATCACAGCTGGCTGATACATTGTTTTGTTCCTCCAGCCATTCAGGGTGCACTGTTTCAGTTTCAATGACTCAATATTTAATACAAAGATGGACGAATGTAACCAGGACTGGGAATGTCAATACAATCAAACTAGCATGGGCAATGATCACAGGTCAGTCATAACGTGGGTAATAGGCTAGCTTATTTATTTATGTAGCTATTTGTTTAGCAAGATCAAAACACGATGCCTAACGTTAGCTAGCTACCTGCTGTGAGGATGTTGTCATCGGACGAGTGGGTGAATGGCTGTCTTTTTCTGTGGCTACAGCTAGGAGATGCAGGTGTAATTTGGTTAGCTAGCAAGCAATGTGAATCACGTTGCTATCTAGCTATACTGAACTTGAACAACTGTTATCCACAATTAGCGTATCCTTTAGTTGTCAAGTTCCCATTCAGTGGCAGGCAGTGCGGTGAAGTTCGCTTTATATGAAATATTTTGACTTTGCAATACCTCTTCAATACCTCTTCAACGGAACATGTCAGGATGATATGCATTTTATACTCTAAATCAGCTGACGACGGGGAACAAGTTACACCCCTTGTTTTTGCTGTTTGGTTCCGCTTTGCAAAAAGTATTTAACTTTAATTTCTATGGCTCATTCTCTGTGTCGTCGCAGCAAAGGGACCATGTTAAAAGTGCAATTGAAATCTAGTGTTAACTGCAAAACTTCAATAGCTGTGTAACCATATGACATAGAAATCTCAAACCAACTGTAAAATATTCAGCTCCAATCCCCGGCAATTACTTTTGTATGATTTGACTTTGGCTATTTTAATTTAAATATATTTAATTATGGGGCGGCAGGTAGCCTAGTGGTTATAGCGTTGGACTAGTAACCAACTGTTGCAAGATTGAACCCCCAAGGTGACAAGGTAAAAATCTGTCGTTCTGCCCCCGAACAAGGCAGTTAACCCACTGTTCCTAGGCCGTTGTTGAAAATAAGAATTGTTCTTAACTGACTTGCCTAGTTAAATAAATGTAAAAAATACTTGCTTAAAACTTCAATACCTTCAACACCATATGAATATAACCATCTGTTTTTGGTTCAGGGACCTTGTCTGCACAATATACGGCAATTACATCTGTATTTTTTTGACTTTGGCTATTTTCTATTTATTTAATTTCATTATATGTCAAAAATATTGCCTTAGATTTTATTGACAAGGTCCCTGAACCAATGACAGTTGGTTGAATTCATGCACGTGATATGGGTGGAAACTTTTGACATTTTAAACAAGTATTTTTCATACTTTAAGAAAATACATTATTTGAAAACAGCCAAATAGAAAAATATACAAAAGTAACTGCCGTAGTTTGGACAGGCGAGGTCCCTGAACTAATAACAGTAGTGTCACGAATCCCGCCGAAGATGGTGCCTCTTCCTGTTCGGGCGGCGCTCGGCGGTCGTCGTCGCCGGCCTATTACCTGCCATCGATTCCCTTTCCTTTTGTTTCTGTTAATTGGGTCTAATTGGGTACACCTGTTTTGAGTTAGTTTTGTTTATAGGCTATTTAAGGGCACTAGGCCCGCTGGGTATTGTGCGGGCTTGTTCTCTGTTTATTTGGTGTTGGTGTATTAGTGTGATCGCTATTTTTCCGGACAGTTTTAGTCAACAGAAGCCCGCACCCACCTGAATGGAGTCAGCAGGAGCAGCGACCACCCCACTCCCAACTATGGAAGAGCGCGTACAACATCATACCGCTGTCCACCATCGGATCGGTTCAGCGATGGACCAGATGATGGAGAGTATGGAGCGATGGGAGAGGAGTGGTCTACCGACGTCTACCCCAGCTCCCCCACAGACGACGCCACCCACTCTACCTACGTTGTCTGGGTCCAGCACATTGCGTCTCTCCCCCCCGAAGGAGTACGATGGAGCGGTGGCTGGGTGCCAGGGATTTTTGCTCCAGCTCGATCTCTACCTGGCTACCGTTCGTCCGACTCCCTCGGGTGAGGAGAGTGTGAGCTTCCTCGTCTCCTGTTTGTCGGGTAGGGCTCTGGACTGGGCCAACGCTGTCTGGAACAGCCCAGACTCGGCTCGGGACCACTACTCGGAGTTCACCTGACGTTTTCGAGCTGTGTTTGACCACCCACCAGAGGGCAAAGCGGCGGGTGAGCAACTGTTCCACCTCAGACAGGAGACGAGGAGTGCGCAGGACTTCGCGTTGGAGTTCAGGACCCTGGCTGCTGGTGCTGGGTGGAATCAAAGGGCCCTGATGGACCATTACCTGAGCAGCCTCCGGGAGGACGTCCGCCGGGAGCTAGCTTGTCGGGACACCACACTCTCCCTTGATGAACTGATAGACATATCGATTCGACTGGACAACCTGCTAGCTGCCCGCGGGCGTTCAGAAGGGGTCCTGTCAATTCCACCTTCCAGCCCTCCCGCTCCAACTCCGATGGAGTTGGGAGGAGCTGCATCTAGGGAGAACGGAGGAAGAGGCTCCTCCTGCGCCTATTGTGGCCAGAGAGGACACACTTCGGACCGGTGCTGGAGGAGTCCCTCTGGGAGTCGAGCTGGCAGGCGGAACACTTCTCGGCCACCCCAGGTGAGTAGGCACCAAACTACGTCTACGGTGGTCGGCCGAGGCTGATGGAGCCTTCAACCAGTTGAAGGCGCTGTTTAGTGAAGCTCCCGTGATGGCGCATCCGGACGTCCCGTCGGCAGAGTTGACCCAGAACTCACTTCGTCACTCATCCACGAACATGTCGCCATTTGAATGCGTACTGGGCTACCAGCCGATCCTGCCTCCGTGGCATCAGAGTCAGACCGAAGCTCCTGCGGTGGAGGAGTGGGTACAGCGCTCTAGAGAGACCTGGCGGGCAGTCCAGGATTCTCTCAGGCAGGCCAGTGAATGGCAGAAAAGAAACGCTGACCGCCACCGCAGTGAGGCCCCGGTGTTCGCACCAGGGGACAGGGTCTGGCTCTCGACCCGAAACCTGCCCCTCCGCCTGGGGGTAGAAGCTGTCTCAGAGCCTCCGCCTGCTGTGGATCAGAGAGAAGAGGTTTCTGAACAATGTCAAATTGATTTGAGAGCTATATGTTGGAAAAGGGGATACCTAGTCAGTTTTACAACTGAATGCATCTTCTGCATTGAACACAACCTCTCTGAATCAGAACGGTACAGGGGGCTGCCTTAATCGACATCCATGTTTCAGCGCCTACGGAACAGTGGGTTAACTGCCTTACTCAGGGGCAGAACGACAGATTTTTACCTCGAAACCACTAGGCAACCTGCCACCCCTGTTATGTGGTTTAGAAGCTATCAACATTTTTCATTAACATGCAAAAGTAGGTGTTGTAGTTTTGAGATGGTCCCTTAATCCTCTGAGCAGAGGAGAGCAACATTTTAGCCACATTTTGCCTCCATAAAGAAAATATCACACCAAATTGCAAAAACAAGAGGTGTAACTGGTTCGCTATCGTTAGCTGATTCAGAACATGTTGTTTATATTGATCTACTGTTCCCTCTGTAGATTTTAGTAGCTGATTTTGTCACTAGAATCATTTACCAATGAAAGTCTCTGGAGGGGTCTGAAAACTTGCTCAATATTGTAGGCAACACTGCCTGAGTGGCAAATCACTTGTTAGCATATAGGCCTACTGTAGCTCTGATTAGCTATAGTTCACAGGTCCACGTAGACTCTAGTCCTGGACAAGACAGATGTTTTATTCACTGCAGTGTCTATTAATTGTCCTGTCAGTTCAGCTTTTAACGGTGGCCATTTGTGTGTGTATATCTGTTTGTGTACGTGTGAGCGAATGAGAGCCACAGGGAAGGGCTTGTCTTAGACTGTTGTTTTAGTGTTGGCACAACTTCAGACTGCCAGCCTAATCCAAGGCCCCCTCAGAGCTTGGACACAACTAAAGCAGGTAATACACACCTCCTCCCCCTCCTCACCCAGCGCTGGACCAGAGAACAGTGTGTGTGTACGAGCATGTGTATGTGTAAATCAAATAAAATCAAATAAAATGTTATTGGTCAGATACACATGGTCAGCAGATGTTATTGCGAGTGTAGTGAAATGCTTCTAGATCTGACAGTGCAGCAGTATCTAACAGGTAATATCTAACAATTCCACAACAAAACCTAATACACACAATCTAGTAAAGGAATGGGATGAAAACATATAAGTATAAAATATATGGATGAGCAGTGACAGAGTGGATAAGACGCAGTAGATAGTAAAGAATAGATAGTGAAGGATACAGTATACGGTATATACATAAGAGATGAGTCATGTGAGATATGTAAACATTCTTAAAGTGGCATTATTAAAGTGGCTAGTGTTCCCTTTATTAAAGTGGCCAATCATATCAAATCTGCAGGTAGGCAGCCACCTCTCTGTTCTAGTGGTGGCTGTTTAACAATCTGATGGCCTTGAGATAGAAGCTGTTTTTCTATCTCTCTGTCCCAGCTTTGATGCACTTGTACTGACCTCGCCTTCTGGATGGAAGCAGGGTTAACAGGAAGTGGCTCGAGTGGTTGTTGTCCTTGATGATATTTTTGGCCTTCCTGTGACATCAGGTGTTGTAGGTGTCCTGGAGGGCAGGTAGTTTGCCCCCAGTGATGTTTTGTGCAGACCTCACTACCCTCTGGAGAGCTCTCCTGTTGTGGGCGGTGCAGTTGCCGTACCAGGCAGTGATACAGCCCGACAGGATGCTCTGAAATTGTACACCTGTAAAAGGGTTCTCAGTGACAAGCTACAATTTTACAGCCTCCGGAGGTTGAAGAGGCACTGTTGCGCCTTCTTCACCACACTGTCTGTGTGCATGGACCATTTCAGATTGTCGATGATGTGTATACCGAGGAACTTAAAACTTTCCACCTTCTCCACTGCTGTCCCCTCGATGTGGAGGGTGGGGTGCTCCCTTTGCTGTTTGCTGAAGTCCACGATAATCTCTTTTGTTTTGCTGACATTGAGTGAGAGGTTATTTTCCTGACACCACACTGCGAGGGCCCTCACCTCCTCCCTGTAGGCTGTCTCGTCGTTGTTGGTAATCAAGCCTACCACTGTTGTGTCGTCTGCAAACTTGATGATTGAGTTGGATGTGTGCATGGCCACGCAGTTGTGGGTGAACAGGGAGTACAGGAGAGGGCTGAGAACGCACCCTTGTGGGGCCCCAGTGTTGAGAATCAGTGGAGATGTTGTTTCCTACCTTCACCACCTAGGGGGGACCGTCAGGAAGTCTAGGACCCAGTTGCACATGGCGGGGTCGAGACCCAGGGTCTCAAGCTTAACGATGAGTTTGGAGGGATCTTTGGTGTTGAATGCTGAGCTGTAATCGATGAACAGCATTCTTACATAGGTATTCCTCTTGTCCAGATGGGTAGGGCAGTGTACAGTGTGATGGTGATCGCATTGTCTGTGGACCTATTGGGGCGGTAAGCAAACTGGAGTGGGTCTAGGGTATCAGGTAAGGTGGAGGTGAAACAATCCTTGACTTGTCTCTCAAAGCACTTCATGATGACAGAAGTGAGTGCTACGGGGAGATAGTCATTTAGTTCAGTTACCTTAGCTTTCTTGGGAACAGTACGATAATGTTTCTCAACGATGCAGGTGTCACCAACAGTTTTTGTGGTAGTCCAATTTGGGGTGTGTGTGTGTGCGTGTGCATGTGTGCGTGCGTGTGTGTGTGTGTACAGGGAATAGTTGTGGTTAGGGGCCTGAGTTGTCAGTGAAGTTAATAAAGAGGTCTGGAGCAACTTCTTCCTCCTGTGGTTAACCCCCTCCTCTGCAACCTGTTCCTCATTTAACTGCATGTGTGGGGTGTTGTGTGTGTGTGTGTGTGTGTGTTTGTGCGAGGAGTCAGCCTACAGGGAGGAGGCCAGAGACTTAGCAATGTGATGCCAGGACTATAACCTCTCCCACAATGTCAGAAAGTCCAAGGAGCTGATCGTGGATTATAGGAGAAAGAGGGGAGAGCTCGCCCCCATCCACATTGACGGGGCTCTTGTGGAGCGGGTCTTCAAGTTCCTTTGCTTCCACGCCACTAAACACTTAACATGGTCCACACACACACCCGCACAGTCATGAAGAGGGCATGGCAACACCTCTTCCCCCTCAGGAGGCTGAAATGATTTGGCATGGGACCTTTGATCCTTAAAAAGTTCTACAGCTGCAACATCGAGAGGAACTTGGCTGGCTGCATCACCGCTTGGTATAGCAAACGCACCGTGCTTGATTGCAAAGCGCCAAAGAGGGTGGTGTGGACAGCTCAGTACATCACTGGGCTGAGCTCTATGCCATCCATGACCTCGATATCAGGCGGTGTCGGAGGAAGGCCTGAAAATTTTCCAAAGACCTCAGCCGCCCGAGCCATAGACTGTTAATTTTGCTACTGTCCGGCAAACGGTAGTGGAGCGTCAGCTCTCAGACCAACAGGCTCTGAGACAGCTTCTACCCCCAAGCCATAAGACTTCTAAATAGCCAGACTGCTAAATAGTCAGTTAATGGTACCCAAACTATCTGCACTGACTCTGTCTTGACCTGACCCTCCCTACGCACACTCACTAGACTTTAAATATTCACCGTATACTCACTCAATCGCTCACTCACTCACTCACTCACTCACTCACTCACTCACTCACTCACTCACTCACTCACTCACTCACTCACTCACTCACTCACTCACTCACTCACTCACACACAGTACAATGACACTCCCACACAAAACCCACATACACTACACACGCACTCACACACGTAACATAGACGCATACCGACACAAGACAAATACATTACACACACTTTTACATCATCATTTGTTGCTGCTACTCTGTTCTTTATTTATTTATTTATTTTACTCTTATTATTATCTATCCTGATGCCTAGTCACTTTACTCTGCCTTCATGTACATATCTACCTCAAATACCTTATTATTATCTATCCTGATGCCTAGTCACTTTACCCTGCCTTCATGTACATATCTACCTCAAATACCTTATTATTATCTATCCTGATGCCTAGTCACTTTACCCTGCCTTCATGTACATATCTACCTCAAATACCTTATTATTATCTATCCTGATGCCTAGTCACTTTACCCTGCCTTCATGTACATATCTACCTCAAATACCTTATTATTATCTATCCTGATGCCTAGTCATTTCCCTGACTTCATGTACATATCTACCTCAAATACCTCTGCACATTGATCTGGTACTGGTACTCCCTGTATATAGATCCACATTTATCTGGTACTGGTACTCCCTGTATATAGATCTACATTGATCTCGTACTGGTACTCCCTGTATATAGATCTACATTGATCTGGTACTGGTACTCCCTGTATATAGATCTACATTGATCTGGTACTGGTACTCCCTGTATATAGATCTACATTGATCTGGTACTGGTACTCCCTGTATATAGATCTACATTGATCTGGTACTGGTACTCCCTGTATATAGATCTATATTGATCTGCTACTGGTACTCCCTGTATATAGATCTACATTGATCTGCTACTGGTACTCCCTGTATATAGATCTACATTGATCTGGTACTGGTACTCCCTGTATATAGATCTATATTGATCTGGTACTGGTACTCCCTGTATATAGATCTATATTGATCTGCTACTGGTACTCCCTGTATATAGATCTATATTGATCTGGTACTGGTACTCCCTGTATATAGATCTATATTGATCTGGTACTGGTACTCCCTGTATATAGATCTATATTGATCTGGTACTGGTACTCCCTGTATATAGATCTATATTTATCTGGTACTGGTACTCCCTGTATATAGATCTATATTGATCTGGTACTGGTACTCCCTGTATATAGATCTACATTGATCTGGTACTGGTACTCCCTGTATATAGATCTATATTGATCTGGTACTGGTACTCCCTGTATATAGATCTACATTGATCTGGTACTGGTACTCCCTGTATATAGATCTATATTGATCTGGTACTGGTACTCCCTGTATATAGATCTATATTGATCTGGTACTGGTACTCCCTGTATATAGATCTATATTGATCTGGTACTGGTACTCCCTGTATATAGATCTACATTGATCTGGTACTGGTACTCCCTGTATATAGATCTATATTGATCTGGTACTGGTACTCCCTGTATATAGATCTATATTGATCTGGTACTGGTACTCCCTGTATATAGATCTATATTGATCTGGTACTGGTACTCCCTGTATATAGATCTACATTGATCTGGTACTGGTACTCCCTGTATATAGATCTATATTGATCTGGTACTGGTACTCCCTGTATATAGATCTATATTGATCTGGTACTGGTATTCCCTGTATATAGATCTACGTGAGACAGAGAGATCCAGAATCAGTACAAGCAATGAAAACTTGTACTCATAATGCAGAGTTCTGAATCTTTACGTCGCTCTACTCTGAGTGTACAAAACATTAGGAACTCCTGCTCTTTCCATGACATAAACTGACCAGGTGAATCCAGGTGAAAGATATGATCCCTTATTGATGTCACTTGTTAAATCCACTTCAATCAGTGTAGATTAAGGGGAGGGGACATGTTGAAGAAGCAATTTCTCTCTCTCTCTCTCTCTCTCTCTCTCTCTCTCTCTATCATGCACACACAACAGCCTTAGAATAGTTTCCCTCCCTCCCTCCAGCCCTTCCTCCCTCCCTCCCTCCCTGAGGCACTTATCATGTTCCACCAATTTACCACAGAAAGACTTATGGCCGCCACTAAAGACGATCACCCCCCAAACTCACCTTGCGTGCTCATTCTCACTTCCCCCTCTTAACTCACCTGGACAGGTAGCGATGCGACAGCAATTCAGCCCCGCCCCATAACCCCTCACTACCCAATGGAGTCTGAGTAGGGAACATTGATAGCACCCCCTACACACCGGCACCCTTCTATCTATCAGCTTCATGGAGTTACAGTAGGAATAGTTGATGGTATGTACAGCGTGGGGGAAAAGTATTTAGTCAGCCACCAATTGTGCAAGTTCTCCCACTTAAAAATATGAGAGAGACCTGTCATTTTCATCATAGGTACACTTCAACTATGACAGACAAAATGAGAAAAAAAATCCAGAAAATCACATTGTAGGATTTTTAATGAATTTATTTGCAAATTATGGTTGAAAATAAGTATTTGGTCACCTACAAACAAGCAAGATTTCTGGCTCTCACAGACCTGTAACTTCTTCTTTAAGAGGCTCCTCTGTCCTCCACTCGTTACCTGTATTAATGGCACCTGTTTGACCTTGTTATCAGTATAAAAGACACCTGTCCACAACCTCAAACAGTCACACTCCAAACTCCACTATGGCCAAGACCAAAGAACTGTCAAAGGACACCAGAAACAACATTTTAGACCTGCACCAGGCTGGGAAGACTGAATCTGCAATAGGTAAGCAGCTTGGTTTGAAGAAATCAACTGTGGGAGCAATTATTAGGAAATGGAAGACATACAAGACCACTGATAATCTCCCTCGATCTGGGGCTCCACGCAAGATCTCACGCCGTGGGGCCAAAAAAAAAAATGTCTTCTCATTTTGTCTGTCATAGTTGAAGTGTACCTATGATGAATATTACAGGCCTTCCTCATCTTTTTAAGTTGGAGAACTTGCACAATTGGTGGCTGACTAAAGACTTTTTTGCCCCACTGTATGTAAGAACCACAATGCAGATTGCACAATCAAACTGTCTTGGAAATCTTCATCCCACGGTTCTGTTTTTCTTCTGTTGCATGCCTGCTCACCGATTCAAATGTAATGGCGTAGACTAATTCAACTGTTTCATGTTAATGACAATTGCTATGGCTTGGCCCATAGTATGTCAATATGGCCCCTGACACAAGGTTAAAGTTGTGTGTGTCATGGCTGCAGGCTGTTAGTATTTAGCTGTATTTAACTGTTGGAGGATGACATGTAGGAAGGATGTCATTAAAAAGCCTTCAATCCCCTTATGATCCAGAGGTCCATTCTCAGGTCACGGTGATGTCAACAATGAAATCAGACTGACAGCCAAGTCCCCTCTGGAAAACAATCAATACAGTCCCTGAGTTAATCTGAAATTAGGAGGCGGAGGGGTTATCCAAAAACAGAAGAGCACACACGCACGCACGCACGGACACACACAATCCCAAAAATGCTGAAATATCAAACTTTTTTGCGTGACCGTGCGAGGAGAATGAAGAAAATAAGTGATCTGGTTAATTCCCCAATGAAAGGTGTGACATGTTGAAATGCAATGACTTGGCCTGCTGAGCTGAAACCCAACACTGCTTTAAACCACAGAGGGGTCGTGGATGGAAGCAGAGAGAGAAAGGGAGCACAGAGCCGAGGGGCATCTTTTCCAAATGAATACCCCTTCCATGGAGGCTTTATTGAGTCATAAAGACAGTTAGACTTCACAGTGGGTCTTTTTAAATGTGGTCTTGGCAATAGTCAGATTCATGGTTTCACAATAGAATCAAAACTTTTCGACATACCCCTGTCTCGTCTCCATTTGTGTGATGAATCTATTCATGCTGCCTTGAGTCTTCTGGGGAACCATCTTTCACCAGCTTCTCCTCTTCATTGACACTCCCAGTCTATCCACCCACCTCCTCCTCCTCACGGTCACTAGGGACCTCTCTCTTAGTCGCTTAAAAAACATCCGTCACGGATTGCCTTCCCCGTCCGAGTGGTGAATTAGCACAGTGTTTACACTGAGCTGGTGGGCTAAAGCCCATGGCGGGATTATGGGCTGGATGGTGGATGGGCTGGGGCTGATTGTAGAGGCCCAGCAGTGATCACACTGATCACAGCAGTCTGCTCCAACAGTTAGCTATGGGGCTTGGCACTGCAGTTGTCTTTTGGCACATCGAGCTGATAGGCTCACGAGAACACTGTGAAAGGCCAGCCATATCTAGTCAGAGCCAATGAGATAAGAGGGTGAGAGGGTTGCTGTTTTGTTTCTTTGACATTTGGAACATTTGTTGTCTGGGATGTGAGAGCTAGCACAAAGTGATTAGTGAAATTGGTCCTTGTGATATTAATTTCAAAATGTTTATTGAGGGATTATTGGAATGACCTTTTGATGGAGATCAATAGCCATACTACCGTAGTATCAGTACAATATATGCATTAGGCAGTTGAAAAAGCATCCTTTATGAGTTACACCTGTGGTCAACATGTCTATGTATACAGTGTGTATTCTCAGATCTCCTCCGTTGTAGCTCACTGTATTGAGAGATGGTGAGGAAAGATGGTTCATCAGAAGACAAATCATAACAGCAAGACCTTGTCCTCTGTGTTTCATATGGTAACCTCTCTTTCCCTGTGAAAGAGGCCCTTATTTTAGCCCATAATTTTTACACACAGTTTCATTTTTGTGTGTCTGGGCCATAAATCACAACGAAGACTCTGCATGGGCGTGTGTGTTTGTGTGTGTTTGCGAGCCAAACCAAACAGGAGGGCTGACGTCCCTGAATTGTGGTTCTGCATCGCCTAGTGGATACGTGTCATCTGCGTTTGGGAGTGAGGTATGCTGGGACAAAAACCTGAGGTCATCCACCTGACCTTGGCTAACAGCCTGACTCAAAACATCTTTCAGTATAGGAGGGAGAGAAGGAAAGAGGGAGGGAGAGAGAGAGATGGAGGTAGGGAGGGAGGGAGGGAAATAGAGTGAGTGAAAGAGAAACAGGAAAGTGGAGAGGGAGAAAGGGAGAGGAAGAGAGAGGAGAACAGTGTAGAAAGAGATTGCTGCAGAGCAATAGCCACACAAACATTATTTTAACATCAAGGGCAATAGCAATTATTAAGCTTTACTCTGCTTTGGCAGCACAGTTAAGTCAATGTAGAAATACAATGAAGATACAGAGTTATGACTGAGATGGATTTCTGTCCTCTGAGAATGGGGTATCAGTGAGGAGTCCATTTGAAAGCGACGTCCATTACCTCACGCGATTTGATTTTGTGAAATCTAAGCGGAATTTTTAATGGTATGGCACACTGCTCAATAATTCCACTGATAAGAGCCTTGGAGAATGAGAGTCCAATGGCCTGTGTAAATCTGTGACTGAAGACATCGCGGTTATCACTCTCTTATCCTCCCTCTCTCACTTCCCCTCTCACTCACTCCCTCTCCCTCTCCCTCACTCTCTCCCTTTTCCTCTCTCTCATTCCCTGCACCTTTCTATTTAAAAAAAAATCTCTCTCCATCTCTCTTGTCTCTCTCCCTTTTCTCTGTCTCTGGCTATTGCTCTTTCCTCTTTCTACCTCTCATTTTCCTCTCCTTCTGTCTCTGTCTCTCACTTCCATCTTCCCTTTGTGTCTCATAGGAACAGCCTTTAACCCTGCAAAGTGTGTATGTGTGTGAGAGAGAGAGTGAAAGGGCCATATTTGCATCCTGATCGATTGTCTACACTTAAAACGGGTGTGTTTAAATGAAATTGTTATCTCTAAGAGCGTTCAAACGCTTGTTTAATAAAATGAGATAAAAAACAGTCTTCATTAAAAAGGTCACAGTTTGTTTGTTGGTTTTTTCTTTAGAAAGACCTTGAAGGTATATCAGCCCCCATCACACACACACACAGACACACAGACACACACACACACACACACACACACACACACACACACACACACACACACACACACACACACACACACACACACACACACACACACACACACACACACACACACACACACACACACACACACACACGAGGATAGATAAGGAGTCCTTTTAAAACCGGATGCATTATTTAACCCACCCCAGCTAATGGCTCAGATTGTCCTGTAACAATTGAATAACATCTGGAGATAACACAGACCTTTTGCTCTCCTTCTAAAGGATCCCCGCGTGAAACCGTAGATAGCAGCTCACGCTGACTCTTTTATCAGGAGGGCAGTGGGAACATCCTCCCAGCCCGGCCCGGCCAGAAAACACTGTTACCATCACAAAATAAGATTGCTCCCTGCCAAAGGTTTTGGAAGAGGAGAAAAGAGGAGAGAGACAGCAGGGGAAGAGAGAGGGGGGGAAGGAAAAATCAATAACATGGTGGTCAGTATTAATCTAACATCAATATAGGCAGTATCTTTTACTTTTCATGGTAATGGCTCTAGTGATCTCCTAAAGTGCCTCTCAAGTGCTTAGAGGGCGGCTGATAGCATCTTATCATGGCTGGAGGAGTGTACCGGGCTGGGCAGGGAGGGGTGCAACACTAGTCAAGGTCCTGGGACTGTTTGGGGAACAAGGGGGACTGTCAAATTGTGTGCGTGATCTCCTTTTGAAGAGCTGTTGCTTAACCCTGACAGATGGGAGAGGGTTTGTTGCCCCTAACGACCAGTACCACCTTAGTCACGGCCGGACCCTCTCTGTCTCTTCGATGGGTTATTGTCGTTCATAGATTGAACACACCTACAATCACACACGCACACTCATATGTACACTGAAACACACACACACACACACACACACACACACACACACACACACACACACACACACACACACACACACACACACACACACACACACACACACACACACACACACACACACACACCAGGGTCAGGGCCTGGCGCTACTGCCAAATATGGCTGAGTATGTGTGTGCAGTGCGTGTCTTTGTGTTTTGTGTGTAGGAGTGTAGGAGTGTTTTTTATTTTCTGTTGAATAAATACTTCTGGCTACTCTCAGCCCATTGGACGGAGCTGAACTAGGTTTGTGTGTGTGTGTGTGTCCTACAGTATATTTCTGCTTGAGACGTGTTGAGAATGGCATCGCCACAATTCATCCATTTGAGCACATTTGCAAGTTTTAACAGTGACTCTGTTCAAAGGCATTTCTCCCACGGTTCAGCTCTTTCCCCTCACTGTACTGTGTCCACACACTGAAACACAGACATACAGCATAGCATCGCAGCTCAGCTCACTAGTGTGTTGTCTGTAATGCACGTACCAGATTCTCATAGAAAGGTACTCATATTCTTATTCTAGCATCTCAAACCCAGCTTCTCACCTGACAAGAGATTCTATGACTTTCACTGAGCTTTCATTGTGCTTTCATTCTGATGGGAGCGAGCATCACAGTCCAATATAGAGAATAGAAAGCTCCCTCTCTCTGTCTCCCTTTTCCACATTTGAATGAAGTCATCTTGTCCCAGAGTGGAGGTGCTATTGGCCCAGATCCGTAATTTCCATCCCCCCTCCCTTTCCCTGGTAGGCCCCCCTGGTTGTACTACTATCTGATTGGCCAGCCAGATTTGGGTTTATGCACCAGAGCTGAGATTGTGGTGGAGTTGAGGGAGGGAGAAGGGACAGATCTTGTGTGTGTCTGTATATGTTTGTGCCTGTTGGTTGCCTTCCAGTTTCCCTCTTCATTACCCTCCCTGCCCCCCCTCTCTGCTGGCTCTTGGGGGAGAGAGGCAATTATCTCTGGGGTCCTTAACAACCCTCCCATAGCTGTGTGTTTATATTTATGTGTGTGTGTGTATGTGTTCATGTGTGTGTTGCATTGCACAGGATCATCCTCCCATCACAGCAGTGCTTGCGATTCAAGGCGAGTGAGTGTGTGAATTAGAAAAACACAGTCCTCATCAAAAATGCTATCTATCATTGATTCAAAGAAACACATATTTTGATATATTGAGTAACGCCCAAACATCAGCAATTGCAAAATATCCCACTTGAACAAAAGACAGTCTTTTTGTCATGTACTCACACAGAGGTTGAGCAACATCCTTCATGTTTGTGGTCAGGAAGTGGAGGTGCTTTATGAGGAGATAGCAGTGAGAGGCAAACACCACTCTACCTACAGTACCAAACATCAATGACTCTAGTATTCCTTTGCAAAAGAGCACGAGGCAGTGTCACAATGCCTTAACACTACAGGCTCCCGAGTGGCGCAGGGGACTAAGGCACTGCAGACCCTGGTTCGATTCCAGGCTGTGTCACAACCGGCCGTGATTGGGAGTCCCTTGCGGTGGCGCACAACTGGCCCAGCGTCGTCCGGTTTTTGGCCGGGGTGGGCCATCATTGTAAGTAAGAATTTGTTCTTAACTGACTTGCCTAGTTCAATTAAGAAACAGTACTATTAGAACTCCACTTGGACCAGCATGGACTTACTGTCCCTTCAGGAATGGCTGTATCCCACATCTTTTGTTTCCCTCAGCTTAAACACTACACAATCACACTGAGGGACGTTTTAAATGCCCCGTAAATACAGTACATCTAATGAAAATGTTTTAAATCTCTATGCCCATATAAACTATTTAGGATTATCCAATATCTTTACAAATGGAGCTGATTATCCCATTAAGCTGAACTCTCACTATAAATTGTGCTCTAATACTGATGTAGATTTCTGGGGGCCAGAGTGGGTAGGAGGATAAGTGTTACTGGGCAATGTTTTTTATTTGATTGCCTTCTTTCCCCTCTCTCTCTTCCGCCTGTGGTCCTTCGGTTTACTCTGAATGCTCAACACTAATACCATTCTCCAAATGTCATGAAACGAGGGCATAAACATTTTTCCGGGTTTATGATTTCATTTTTCACCTCCAGAGAAAGTCTTTTTTTTTCTTTTTCTCTCCATCTCTCTCTTCTTTATTCATTCTATTCCATTTATTCATATTCAACAGTCAATCATTTTTTGAAAAAAAAGAGAGAGGGAGAGAGAGAAATCTGGAGATTGCAGATGGAAGTGGTGTTTTTTTTCTTCATGTTCTTATCCTTCCACATTTGAACCGGCGATGTAGAAAAGCGCTAGGAGCACCGCTTTACATAGCAGCCTCACTCTCATCAAAAGCTGCCAATCGGGCCTAAATCAGCATGCAAAATGCCACTCAACCCTGTAGCCTTTATTAAAGTTTGCAGGGACTCAATTTGAGATAGCGATCGTTCCTATTAAAAAGCCAAATGTAAGATAGTTTTTTTATATAAATCTCAGGCTGGAATGGAATTGTTAATCAGCATAGTCTGATGTGATTTCTCTGTCACAAATCCTGCCCAGGGCTCAGCAGCACACCAGCTTTACCGTAACTTCGGGCTTAGCAGTCGCCACGGAAACCATGCAGGGGAGGATGGGATGTATAGCGGGGTGGGGGGAGGCTAAGCTCTCCTCCCCAGCAAGGCTCCTCCTGCCTCCATCCCTCCCCCCTCTCGCCCCCTCCATGATGAGAAGCTAGCTGATATCAGGGGCTTGATTGGATATCAGTTTTATTGGGCAGTGTGTTGTTTTGGTGGTCGGACCTGTAGCTGTTGTACATGTTCTGGAAAGGCTCAAGCCCAATGGCACATGTCCCAACAGGACCTTCCTTAAGCCTTCCTCACTAGACTAGTTTAGACATGGACAGATTCTGTTTGCTTATATGTATGAGTGTATGAGTGTATTTGGTGTATTTTGTATGCAAGTGTTTTTGTTTACAAGTATACATGCTTTTGTATGTGTGGTGTGAATGAGTGTTGACTTGTGTTTATGTGTGTGAAATTGCAGTGGACCCCTGGTGTGACTGTGGTGTTGGTGTTCAGGGATGAGTGTGTTTGTCCTCCCTCCCTCTCCAACCCCCTGCTCTTGGCTTGCGTCCTACCTGGTGAGGCTTCCTGTTTATGGGCTGAGCCGTGGAGTCCTGCCCCTTGGACCTCTGGTTCTCTGGATCTCAGCGCTGTACGGGCCCGGCTGAGAGAGCAGCTCCTGCTTAACCTCCCAAAGCTTGTGTGCTCTATGTCCACAGCTACACACGCACACGCACACACACACACACACACACACACACACACACACACACACACACACACACACACACACACACACGCGCACACGCACACACACACACACACACACACACGCACACGCACACGCACACGCACACGCACACACACACACACACACACACATATTTATAGCTATTGCATTACAATATTGTGTGTGTGTATTTAAGTCGCATGTATTCAAATGTATTTACAATATGGGGTGTGTGTACTGTGCCCTCATATGGTCTGTGATCCAGTTGAAGCATACCCAGTAGCAGGTCATCCTACAATGGTAATGGTGTCAACCAAAAGCTCAGCCGTATCACAGTAGTGAACTGTATGCAGATCGGGCTGGCTAGGAGACCATGATGCTTCAGTGCAGCACAGTTGAACTCAGACCAATACAGCACTCAGCTGTGTTCGTTAAAACTCTGTATCCAACTGAGTCATTGGAATTGAAAAGCACAGAGATGACAGGTCCCATGAAATCACAACAGAAATATGTGTGTGAGACCAAGAGAGAGTGAGCAAAATGGAAAGAGAGAGGGGATAGTGACTGTATTTCTGTGAATATGTGTGCATCTCTATAGTGTGTCTATGTATGAATTTGTGGACACACCATTTGTGGATATTCCACATTAGTGAGGAGGCTGCCAAGCCAATCATCTCAGCCTAACAGTAATTGAATGTGATTTTAATGGAGAGAGGCATGTGTGCACTGAAACATGAGTCTACAGCGGGTTAGCTCATGCCAGCAGTGGTCTGACCGGCAGTTAACTCTACTTCAGTAACATCAGGGTGAATTTAAGTCTTCGTGCAAAGTGATACCGCTTGCCTGATGTTATCCATATACTTCATACCAGTCTGTATAACTTGAACACAGGGATGTTAATTAGATAGTTGTACTGATGTTCACAACTATGAAAATTGAGAGATTACATGTTGTGGAATCCGACCATTGTTTGTGAGATAATTGTATATGGATTTTATGTATAGAATTTGTTCATAAAGATATAGTATGTGACCAGCACGGTAAACGGCAGGCTTAAAATGAAGTGTTTGTGTTGTTCTAGTCTATACAGTACAGTACATATGACTGGGTTGTTCTAGTCTATACACTACATCTACCTGACTGTGTTGTTATAGTCTATACAGTACAGTACATATGACTGGGTTGTTATAGTCTCTACAGTACAGTACATATGACTGGGTTGTTCTAGTCTCTACAGTACAGTACATATGACTGGGTTGTTCTAGTCTATACAGTACAGTACATATGACTGGGTTGTTCTAGTCTATACAGTACAGTACATATGACTGGGTTGTTCTAGTCTATACACTACATCTACCTGACTGTGTTGTTATAGTCTATACAGTACAGTACATATGACTGGGTTGTTATAGTCTCTACAGTACAGTACATATGACTGGGTTGTTCTAGTCTCTACAGTACAGTACATATGACTGGGTTGTTCTAGTCTATACACTACATCTACCTGACTGTGTTGTTATAGTCTATACAGTACAGTACATATGACTGGGTTGTTATAGTCTCTACAGTACAGTACATATGGCTGGGTTGTTATAGTCTCTACAGTACAGTACATATGACTGGGTTGTTCTAGTCTCTACAGTACAGTACATATGACTGGGTTGTTCTAGTCTCTACAGTACAGTACATATGACTGGGTTGTTCTAGTCTATACACTACATCTACCTGACTGTGTTGTTATAGTCTCTACAGTACAGTACATATGACTGGGTTGTTCTAGTCTATACACTACATCGACCTGACTGTGTTGTTATAGTCTATACAGTACAGTACATATGGCTGGGTTGTTATAGTCTCTACAGTACAGTACATATGACTGGGTTGTTCTAGTCTCTACAGTACAGTACATATGACTGGGTTGTTCTAGTCTCTACAGTACAGTACATATGAATGGGTTGTTCTAGTCTATACACTACATCTACCTGACTGTGTTGTTATAGTCTATACAGTACAGTACATATGGCTGGGTTGTTATAGTCTCTACAGTACAATACATATGACTGGATTGTTCTAGTCTATACAGGACAGTACATATGACTGGGTTGTTCTAGTCTATACAGGACAGTACATATGACTGGGTTGTTCTAGTCTATACAGGACAGTACATATGACTGGGTTGTTCTAGTCTATACACTACATCTACCTGTCTGTGTTGTTATAGTCTATACAGGACAGTACATATGACTGGGTTGTTCTAGTCTCTACAGTACAGTACATATGACTGGGTTGTTCTAGTCTATACACTACATCTACCTGACTGTGTTGTTATAGTCTATACAGTACAGTACATATGGCTGGGTTGTTATAGTCTCTACAGTACAGTACATATGGCTGGGTTGTTATAGTCTCTACAGTACAGTACATATGACTGTGTTGTTCTAGTCTATACAGGACAGTACACATGACTGGGTTGTTCTAGTCTATACACTACATCTACCTGACTGTGTTGTTATAGTCTATACAGTACAGTACATATGGCTGGGTTGTTCTAGTCTCTACAGTACAGTACATCTACCTGACTGGGATGTTCTAGTCTACACAGTGCAGTACATCTACCTGACTGTTGTTCTAGTCTATACAGTACATCTCCTTGACTGTGTTGTTATAGTCTATACAGTACAGTACATATGACTGGGTTGTTTAAGTCTCTACAGTACAGTACATCTACCTGACTGTGTTGTTCTAGTCTATACAGTACAGTACATATGACTGGGTTGTTCTAGTCTACACAGTACAGTACATATGACTGGGTTGTTCTAGTCTACACAGTACAGTACATATGGCTGGGTTGTTATAGTCTATACAGTACAGTACATATGACTGGGTTGTTCTAGTGTATACAGTACAGTACATATGGCTGGGTTGTTATAGTCTATACAGTACAGTACATATGACTGGGTTGTTCTAGTCTACACAGTACAGTACATATGACTGGGTTGTTATAGTCTATACAGTACAGTACATATGACTGGGTTGTTATAGTCTACACAGTACAGTACATATGGCTGGGTTGTTATAGTCTATACAGTACAGTACATATGACTGGGTTGTTATAGTCTATACAGTACAGTACATATGACTGGGTTGTTCTAGTCTACACAGTACAGTACATATGACTGGGTTGTTCTAGTCTATACAGTACAGTACATATGGCTGGGTTGTTATAGTCTCTACAGTACAGTACATATGACTGGGTTGTTCTAGTCTACACAGTACAGTACATATGACTGGGTTGTTCTAGTCTACACAGTACAGTACATATGACTGGGTTGTTCTAGTGTATACAGTAAAGTAAATCTATCTGACTGGGTTGTTCTAGTCTATACAGTATAGTACACCTACCTGACTTGGTTGTTCTAGTCTATACAGTACAGAACATATGACTGGGTTTTTGTAGTCTATACAGTACAGAACATATGACTGGGTTTTTGTAGTCTATACAGTACAGTACATATGACTGGGTTGTTATAGTCTATACAGTACAGAACATATGACTGGGTTTTTGTAGTCTATACAGTACAGTACATATGACTGGGTTGTTATAGTCTATACAGTACAGAACATATGACTGGGTTTTTGTAGTCTATACAGTACAGTACATATGACTGGGTTGTTCTAGTCTACACAGTACAGAACATATGTACACAGTGTGGTGGTGTCATAGGGCAGGGTGCCTGCTACAGTGTGGTTGGTGTCATAGAGCAAGGTGCCTGCTACAGTGTGGTGGTGTCATAGGGAAGGGTGCCTGCTACAGTGTGGTGGTGTCATAGGGAAAGGTGCCTGCTACAGTGTGGTGGTGTCATAGGGCAGGGTGCCTGCTACAGTGTGGTGGTGTCATAGGGCAGGGTGCCTGCTACAGTGTCGTGGTGTCATAGGGCAGGGTGCCTGCTACAGTGTGGGGGTGTCATAGGGCAGGGTGCCTGCAACAGTGTGGTGGTGTCATAGGGCAGGGTGCCTGCTACAGTGTGGGGGTGTCATAGGGCAGGGTGCCTGCTACAGTGTGGTGGTGTCATAGGGCAGGGTGCCTGCTACAGTGTGGTGGTGTCATAGGGCAAGGTGCCTGCTACAGTGTGGTGTCATAGGGCAGGGTGCCTGCTACAGTGTGGTGGTGTCATAGGGCAGGGTGCCTGCTACAGTGTGGTGGTGTCATAGGGCAGGGTGCCTGCTTCAGTGTGGTGGTGTCATAGGGCAGGGTGCCTGCTACAATGTGGTGGTGTCATAGGGCAGGGTGCCTGCTACAGTATGGTGGTGTCATAGGGCAGGGTGCCTGCTACAGTGTGGTGGTGTCATAGGGCAGGGTGCCTGCTACAGTGTGGTGGTGTCATAGGTCAGGGTGTCTGCTACAGTGTGGTGGTGTCATAGGGCAGGGTTCCTGCTACTGTGTGGTGGTGTCATAGTGCAGGGTGCCTGCTACAGTGTGGTGGTGTCATAGGGCAGGGTTCCTGCTACAGTGTGGTGGTGTCATAGGGCAGGGTGCCTGCTACAGTGTGGTGGTGTCATAGGGCAGGGTGCCTGCTACAATGTGGTGGTGTCATAGGGCAGGGTGCCTGCTACAGTGTGGTGGTGTCATAGGGCAGGGTGCCTGCTAACAATGTGGTGGTGTCATAGGGCAGGGTTCCTGCTACTGTGTGGTGGTGTCATAGGGCAGGGTGCCTGCTACAGTGTGGTGGTGTCATAGGGCAGGGTTCCTGCTACTGTGGGGTGGTGTCATAGGGCAGGGTTCCTGCTACTGTGTGGTGGGGTCATAGTGCTGGGTGCCTGCTACAGTGTGGTGGTGTCATAGGGCAGGTTGCCTGCTACTGTGTGGTGGTGTCATAGTGCTGGGTGCCTGCTACTGTGTGTTGGTGTCATAGTGCTGGGTGCCTGCTACAGTGTGGTGGGGTCATAGGGCAGGGTGCCTGCTACTGTGTGGTGGTGTCATAGTGCTGGGTGCCTGCTACTGTGTGGTGGTGTCATAGGGCAGGGTGCCTGCTACTGTGTGGTGGTGTCATAGTGCTGGGTGCCTGCTACTGTGTGGTGGTGTCATAGGGCAGGGTGCCTGCTACTGTGTGGTGGTGTCATAGTGCTGGGTGCCTGCTACTGTGTGGTGGTGTCATAGTGCTGGGTGCCTGCTACTGTGTGGTGGTGTCATAGTGCTGGGGGCCTGCTACTGTGTGGTGGTGTCATAGGGCAGGGTGCCTGCTACTGTGTGGTGGTGTCATAGGGCAGGGTGCCTGCTACAGTGTGGTGGTGTCATAGGGCAGGGTGCCTGCTACTGTGTGGTGGTGTCATAGGGCAGGGTGCCTGCTACTGTGTGGTGGTGTCATAGTGCTGTGTGCCTGCTACTGTGTGGTGGTGTCATAGGGCAGGGTGCCTGCTACTGTGTGGTGGTGTCATAGTGCTGGGTGCCTGCTACTGTGTGGTGGTGTCATAGTGCTGGGTGCCTGCTACTGTGTGGTGGTGTCATAGTGCTGGGTGCCTGCTACTGTGTGGTGGTGTCATAGGGCAGGGTGCCTGCTACTGTGTGGTGGTGTCATAGGGCAGGGTGCCTGCTACAGTGTGGTGGTGTCATAGGGCAGGGTGCCTGCTACTGTGTGGTGGTGTCATAGTGCTGGGTGCCTGCTACTGTGTGGTGGTGTCATAGTGCTGGGTGCCTGCTACTGTGTGGTGGTGTCATAGTGCTGGGTGCCTGCTACTGTGTGGTGGTGTCATAGGGCAGGGTGCCTGCTACAGTGTGGTGGTGTCATAGTGCTGGGTGCCTGCTACTGTGTGGTGGTGTCATAGGGCAGGGTGCCTGCTACAGTGTGGTGGTGTCATAGTGCTGGTTGCCTGCTACTGTGTGGTGGTGTCATAGTGCAGGGTGCCTGCTACAGTGTGGTGGTGTCATAGTGCTGGGTGCCTGCTACTGTGTGTTGGTGTCATAGTGCAGGGTTCCTGCTACTGTGTGGTGGTGTCATAGGGCAGGGTTCCTGCTACAGTGTGGTGGTGTCATAGGGCAGGGTTCCTGCTACAGTGTGGTGGTGTCATAGTGCTGGGTGGGTGGTACAGTGTGGTGGTGTCATAGTGCAGGGTTCCTGCTACAGTGTGGTGGTGTCATAGGGCAGGGTTCCTGCTACAGTGTGGTGGTGTCATAGGGCAGGGTTCCTGCTACAGTGTGGTGGTGTCATAGGGCAGGGTTCCTGCTACAGTGTGGTGGTGTCATAGTGCTGGGTGGGTGGTACAGTGTGGTGGTGTCATAGTGCAGGGTTCCTGCTACAGTGTGGTGGTGTCATAGTGCTGTGTGCCTGCTACTGTGTGGTGGTGTCATAGGGCAGGGTGCCTGCTACTGTGTGGTGGTGTCATAGTGCTGGGTGCCTGCTACTGTGTGGTGGTGTCATAGTGCTGGGTGCCTGCTACTGTGTGGTGGTGTCATAGTGCTGGGTGCCTGCTACTGTGTGGTGGTGTCATAGGGCAGGGTGCCTGCTACTGTGTGGTGGTGTCATAGGGCAGGGTGCCTGCTACAGTGTGGTGGTGTCATAGGGCAGGGTGCCTGCTACTGTGTGGTGGTGTCATAGTGCTGGGTGCCTGCTACTGTGTGGTGGTGTCATAGTGCTGGGTGCCTGCTACTGTGTGGTGGTGTCATAGTGCTGGGTGCCTGCTACTGTGTGGTGGTGTCATAGGGCAGGGTGCCTGCTACAGTGTGGTGGTGTCATAGTGCTGGGTGCCTGCTACTGTGTGGTGGTGTCATAGGGCAGGGTGCCTGCTACAGTGTGGTGGTGTCATAGTGCTGGGTGCCTGCTACTGTGTGGTGGTGTCATAGTGCAGGGTGCCTGCTACAGTGTGGTGGTGTCATAGTGCTGGGTGCCTGCTACTGTGTGTTGGTGTCATAGTGCAGGGTTCCTGCTACTGTGTGGTGGTGTCATAGGGCAGGGTTCCTGCTACAGTGTGGTGGTGTCATAGGGCAGGGTTCCTGCTACAGTGTGGTGGTGTCATAGTGCTGGGTGGGTGGTACAGTGTGGTGGTGTCATAGTGCAGGGTGCCTGCTACAGTGTGGTGGTGTCATAGGGCAGGGTGCCTGCTACAGTGTGGTGGTGTCATAGTGCAGGGTTCCTGCTACTGTATGGTGGTGTCATAGTGCAGGGTTCCTGCTACTGTGTGGTGGTGTCATAGGGCAGGGTTCCTGCTACAGTGTGGTGGTGTCATAGTGCTGGGTGGGTGGTACAGTGTGGTGGTGTCATAGGGCAGGGTTCCTGCTACAGTGTGGTGGTGTCATAGTGCTGGGTGGGTGGTACAGTGTGGTGGTGTCATAGTGCAGGGTGGGTGGTACACATGCTGCTGATTGCATTCATCAATTTGCTTTGACAAATCAAGCAAGATGTATCATCCCTTTCCAATATTTGTTAGAGCCAAATTCTAAACTAAACACAGATGAAGTGTGTTTCAGCATGTGTCCCTCATTTGAGTTAAATTATTTAGCTATTTTACTCAGATACGAAATCGTAAAGTAATGTAATCTGCTACTGGAGCTATGTCATCCATTTTTTTTTATTCCACAGTGTGATTATCTTTGAAATCAAGACACGTTATGACAACAACAAGACAAGGGGTTAACAATTTTGATGTGTTCCTCACTGTTTCCATCCCTTCTCTGAGAGCTTTTAACAATCATATGGGCACTACTCATATCAGCACAGAGTTAGAAGACAACGTAGAATACACAAACTCACATCCACACAAACATACATCCTCACAAACACACACATCCACACATCCATACAAACACTCATCCTCACAAACACACACATCCACACATCCATACAAACACTAATCCACACAAACACACACATCCACACATCCACACATTGGGTTGTGTTGTTGCTGTGTCTTTCCTCTCCCCTCTCTCTATGAGGTGTTTATCTAATACCTGTTCAGAATGCGGCAGCGGGCTCTGCCGGCGCGCTCCCTGCCAGTCCCGGAGGAGGCTCTGCAGTAAATGGCGGTATTATTTGTCAGCCCTGGCAGTGTCTTGAGGCTGCTTCAGAGAGATACAAGGAGGCAACTGATAAGAGGAGCATCAGAAGGGCAGTTAATTGCCTCCAGTCTCCGGGAGCTGGGGAATATTTAAAATCTTTGGGATTAAAGGCAGATTAAAAACGGCAGAAGCAGTGGGCCCAATGGCGCTTAAAGATTGCAATCAGCAAGGGTAATGGCGGAGAAGAAGGAGGAGAGAGAGAGGGAGAGGGAGGAAGAAAACACAGAACGAATGTGGCGGGGGGAGGAATGGAGGGAAGAAAGAAAAAATGACAGATAGGAAATTCAGATCGACTCCTAATGCCCAGGGTTCCATCTTGTTAGCACGATTCATCTACGTGTAAACCATTTTTTTTGTTGTAGGGGTTCTTTTCTTCTTTTTTCTTTTTTTCTCTTCCGAGGCCCTGGTTGGCTAGCGCTGCCTTCTGCAAGCGGCACGGCTCGGGCATTTGGCTGCCTTATCGGTCCATCAGCGAATTAAAAGCGCTTTTCCCTGTGAGGATTAAGGAGGTTGATTGAAGTCGGTATGAAAACTAGCTAATAAGTCGAAAATGTCAGAAGGGCACTCTATCGAAACTGTGTACTTTTCATAACAAAGCTGAGGGAAGGAGGGATGGAGGTGGGGAGAGGAGGGGAGGAGGGAGAGACGAGCATAAGGGGAGGAAAAAGAGGAGAGGGGAAGACGAAACTGTCACGTCAGACGAGAATGATGGAAGGAAGATGGGAGGGGAAGGGACTGAGGGACAGAGGAGAGGATAAGGGTGGTTTTCACCCAGCAGAGAGGGAGGTGCAGGTCTTTGTGTCAGGTCCTAGGCGTAAAAAATTTAACAATCAGAAGGACAACAAATGGAGGTCAAATAGTACCCAGAACTACCCCAGCCTGGCGCTATACCACCATCACCAGGACGTGTGTGTGTGTGGGGTAATAGTGTAAGGGACAGAACGAAGAGTCATTAGTGGTATTAATGACAGCCAGACGTTATCAGTGAAATCTGATCAGCATTTTGTAAATGGAAGGCATTGCAAATTATGAAAAGGAAACACGCACGCACGCACGCACGCGCGCACACACACACACACACACACACACACACACACACACACACACACACACACACACACACACACACACACACACACACACACACACACACACACACACACACACACACACACACACACACAAACAGGCTACAGAGACAGACACACACACACACACACACACAGACACACACACACACACACAAACAGGCTACAGAGACAGACACAGGCTACAGAGACAGACACACACACACACACAGACACACACACACACACACAAACAGGCTACAGAGACAGACACAGGCTACAGAGACAGACACACACACACACACACACACACACACACACACACACACACACACACACACACACACACACACACACACACACACACACACACACACACACACACACACACACACACACACACACACACACACACACACACACACACACACACACACACACACACACACACACACACACAGGCTACAGAGACAGACACAGCTCCATCTGTGTTAAAGAGGAGACGAGGAACAACGTCTCCATTGTTTTCTGCTTTATTTTAGGTCCATCTCTTATAATCCTATTAATGAATACATGATATACTTTAGGTATCATCTTTAAAATCAACCGCTGGTTTTTAAGATATCAGTTGAAAATCTATGGCGCAGGTTTTTTCTAATCCATTTCTTTCCTCTCTCTCTCCCTCTCTGCCGTCGTTCGTTGAAAGATTAGCCTTATAAATTATGCATCGGTGGATAGTGGGGGTAATCCTAAGAAGAGATAAAAATCGCTTAAGTGTTGAAGGGGCATCAGAGAGGCAGCGCCACGATCATAAATATGAAGCAGATGTTGGGTGACATTTTAAAAAGTGAATCAAATCCCCTCCTCTGCTGCGTCTGGTATTTCAGACGGAGAGAGAGGAACCTGTCATCTATTTTTCGCTGCCCCCCTCTATTTTTCAGCGTTAATCCCATGCAGCCAGTGATGCATAGATTACACAGTCTCTCTCCTTATTCAGCGTGTGCCTTACTTGCGTGTTTGAGCCAGGTGAACCCTGGGTAATACACTCCTCAATGGACAAAATGGTAGTCCCTTAAATAGCATATACAATTACAGGCCGATCGGAACACGATGATATTGGTGAATTTCCACAAAGGAAGCTGTAAGGTGATGTAGGCCTACATACAGTATGATGGCATGTCTATATGGTGTAGCTACCGTGTGTGTGTGTTGTGTGTGTCAGCATTAAGTATTTAGGGCTGAGTTGACGCAGTGCCACAGCATTAGGATCGTAGTGTGTGTGTATGTGTGTGTGTACTGAGTTCTTAGTGGTGAATTGAGATGGGATTGTTTGGTTCTGCCAGAGGCCCTGAGGACTACTCATCGCGGTCTTTCATCGTCGGGGCCGACATACAGAGGGGCCCAACGATACATTGTCTCCGTACTCATCCCCTTCGTTTTGTCTCCTCTGCTCAGTTTCTTTAGACCAGCCCGACTCTATTCTGTCACATTGTTGTTTTGTATAGTTGTCTATTGTGGTGAATTTGGGAAGCAAAAACGATGGGCTGCTCTGAAGTGGAAAAGACGATTCTCTTCGTCTCTCTCGGTTGCTGTCTCATCTCTCTCTCTCTCTCTCTCTCTCTCTCTCTCTCAAGGTAAAAAAACAATTATCTTCGTCTCTCTCTCGCCCAGGTCTTAGATATATAGCTCCTAGTTGCAGAAGAATGACTGACTCAGGGTCAGGGTCATTGGTCAACCAATCAGGAGCTATCTGAGGGAACATGAACAGTGACAGTTTTCCAGTTACGGTACTGGGTGTGAGTAGACCCACCTGTGTGTGTTCTGTTACCATCACGTATCTCAACGATAGGGAGCGGAAGGGAGAAGCCGAT
>NC_068453.1:16282257-16337257 GCF_023373465.1 Oncorhynchus keta
TTAGACAGAGGGAGGGTGGCGATTAGCCCAGCCCAGGGGCCTCGCAGCACACAGCACACACAACCTAACCTCTAGCCCAGCAGTGTACATACAGTAACTGCTGGGAACAGATCTTTCATCTGTCCGCTGATCACACTCTTATCGTCTCTAAACTTGGCCGTCAGGTGAGGAGGCCTCAGGCACTGTCAAGCTCCCAGACAGACAGAATGACTGATCGACGGACGGAAACTCAATATTCCTTTTCATGTTCCTTTTATTTTCCATTCTAATGTCTTAATATGATCCACAGTTTATGCCCCTTGAATTCCTAATCTGTTCTGCTTTGTGTTCATTGTGATCTTACAGTTTTGTGAGGTTTACAGTGTGTCTACCTTGTGTGATCTATTGGAGGTACTAGTCCACTGAGGAAACTCTCTGTTTCCTGTTCCTGCTTGCTCTTCATGATGTTTGCATCTTGGCTGGTACTGGTGTAAATCTCAGAGAGGTGTACATCCTTCCCAGATAACATCAGGCAGTTTCCCTCCCTCCTCCCACTGGAGTAAAGATAGCTGCTATTGTTTTCTGAGAAACACACACATGCACATACAAATACAGTTGAAGTCGGACGTTTACACACACCGTAGCCAAGTACATTTAATCCTAGTACAAATTCCCTGTCTTATGTCAGTTAGGATCAACACTTTATTTTAAGAATGTGAAATGGCAGAATAATAGTAGAGAGAATGATTTATTTCAGATTTCTTCCTTTCATCACATTCCCAGTGGGTCAGACATTTACATACACTCAATTAGTATTTGATAGCATTGCCTTTACATTGTTTAACATGGGTCAAACGTTTCAGGTAGCCTTCCACAAGCTTCCCACAATAACTTGGGTGAATTTTGGCCCGTTCCTCCTGACAGAGCTGGTGTAACTGAGTCAGGTTTGTAGGCCTCCTTGCTCTCACACGCTTTTTCAGTTCTACCGACACTGTCACGATCGTCGTATTGGAGTAGACCAAAGCGCAGCGTGGTTAGAATACATTCTTCTTTATTGAATGAAGAACACGAAGAACACTTAAACAAAAAAATGATAAAGACGACCGTGACCGCTATATAAACACTGTGCTAACATGCAACATAACATAGACAATAACCCACGAAATACCCAAAGAAGATGGCTGCCTAAATATGGTTCCCAATCAGAGACAACGATAAACACCTGCCTCTAATTGAGAACCAATCTAGGCAACCATAGACTTTCCTAGACACCTAAAAGAACACAACCCCATAAATCTACAAAAACCCCTAGACAGTACAAACACCCTAGAATAAGACAAAAATACACATATCACTCATGTCACACCCTTACCTTACCTATTATTTTACCTAACCAAAATAATAAAGAAAACAAAGAATACAATTCTATTTTTGTTTCATCAGACCAGAGGACAAAAAGTACAATCTTTGTCCCCATGTGCAGTTGCAAACCGTAGTCTGGCTTTTTTAATGGAATTTTTGGAGCAGTGGCTTCTTCTTTGCTGAGCGGCCTTTCAGGTTATGTTGATATAGAATTAGTTTTACTGTGGATATAGATACTTTTGTACCTGTTTCCTCCAGCATCTTCACAAGGTCCTTTGTTGTTGTTCTGAGATTAATTTGCACTTTTCGCACCAAAGTACATTCATCTCTAGGAGACAGAATGCATCTCCTTCTTGAGCGGTATGATGGCTGCGTGGCCCCATGGTGTTTATACTTGCGTACTATTGTTTGTATAGATGAATGTGGTAACTTCAGACATTTGGAAATTGCTCCCAGGGATGAACCAGACTTGTGGAGGTCTACAATTTTCTTTCTGAGGTCTTGGCTGAATTATTTTGATTTTCCCATTTGATCAAGCAAAGAGGCACTGAGTTTGAAGGTAGGCCTTGAAATACATTCACAGGTACACCTCCAATTGACTCAAATGATGTCAATAAGCCTATCAGAAGCTTCTAAAGCCATGACATAATTTTCTGGAATTTTCCAAGCTGTTTAAGGGCACAGTCAATTTAGTGTATGTTAACTTCTGAACAACTGGAACTGTGATACAGTGAAATAATCTGTTTCTAAACAATTGTTGGAAAAATTACTTGTGTCATGCACACAGTAGATGTCCTAACTGACTTACCAAAACTATAGTTTGTTCACAAGAAATTTGTGGAGTGGTTGAAAAACGAGTTTTAATGACTCCAACCTAAGTGTATGTCAACTTCTGACTTCAACTGTACGCGCGCACACACACACACACACACACACACACACACACACACACACACACACACACACACACACACACACACACACACACACACACACACACACACACACACACACACACACACACACACACACACACACACACACACACACACACACACACACACACACTACCTGGGTACTTGCAGTTCTGTGTTTCAGGTTGTGGCGACTGAGGGAGATTCCCCAGTCAGCCATAGCTGGTTAATGAGGGACATAAATCTGTCTAATTGTGTCAAATTATGGTCTGTCTGTCCCCAGATCACTCCCAGAACACAGAACACTGGCTTTTAAAAGAAAGAGAGAGAGATGGGAGGGAGTGCAACAAAGAGTGATATTATGTGAAAGAGGGATGTGGGCAGCTAAGAGTTTGCACAGTGATCTTACGCTGTGAGAATGTTCCGTCGTTTGAGGCATGTTTTATGTGTTTTGTAGCTTAATGTCGGAGGATGATTCAGCTGGGGATAAAATAAGGTAATTGATGGAGAGGAGGTTTGGGTTCAACCAGTTTGACCTCTGAGGAGGTGGGGCTTAGGGACAGGTCAGGGGGGGTCAGGTCTGCTTCTGAAAGGTTCTAGACTTTAGACTTATTACAGGTCAAATAAAATAAAATAAACTTGTATTTGTCACATGCGCTGAATACAACAGGTGTAAACTTACAGTGAAATGCTTACTTACTAATTAACCAACAATGTTTTCAGAATTTAAGAAAAAATCAATAATAAGTGTTAAGTGTTAAGAAAAAAAAGATAAGTAAAAATAGAAAATAGAAAATAAATAATTAAATAGCAGCAGTAAAATAATAAGCAAGGCTATATCCAGGGGGTACAGGTTAGTTGAGGTGATTTAAGTAATATGTACATGTAGGTAGAGTTAATGTGACTATGCATAGATTATAAACAGAGAGTAGCAGCAGCGTAAAAGAGGGGTCTGGGTAGCCCTTTGATTAGCTGTTCAGGGGTCTTATGGCTTGGGGGTAGAAGCTGTTAAGAAGTCTTTTGAACCTCGACTTGGCGCTCCGGTTCTGCTTACCATGCAGTAGCAGAGAGAACAGTCTACCTGGGTGGCTGGAGTCTTTGACAATTTTCAGGGCCTTCATCTGACACAGCCAAATATAAATGTCCTGTGCAGGTCGAGCAGTTTCCATAGCAGGAAGTTATGAAACCAGTCAGGATGCTCTCGATGGTGCAGTTTTAGAACCTTTTTAGGATCTGAGAACCCACGCCAAATATTTTCACTCCCCTGAGGGTGAATAGGCTTTGTCGTGCCCTCTTCACGCCCTGTCTTTGTATGTTTGGACCATGATAGTTCGTTGGTGATGTGGACACCAAGGAACTTGAAGCTCTCAACCTGTTCACCTACAGCCCTGTCGATGAGAATGGGAGCGTGCTCGGACCTCCTTTCCCGTAGTCCACAATCATCTCCTTTGTCTTGATCATGTTGAGGGAGAAGGTTGTTGTCCTGGCTCAACACAACCAGGTCTCTGACCTCCTCCCTATAGGCTGTCTCATCATTGTCTGTGATCAGGCCTACCACTGTTGTGTTATTGGCAAACTTGACGATGGTGTTGTGGTCGTGCCTGGCCATGAGTGAACAGGGAGTACAGGAGGGGACCGAGCATTCACCCCTGTGGGGCCCCCGTGTTGAGGATAAGCATGGCATATGTGTTGTTTCCTACCCTTACCACCTGGGGGCAGCTCGTCAGGAAGTCCAGGATCCAATTGCAGAGGGAGGTGTTCATTACCAGTGATCTGAGCTTCGTATGAGCTTAGAGGGCACTATGGTGTTGAATGCTGAGCTGTAGTCAATGAATAGCATTCTGACATATTTGTCCAGGTGGGAAAGGACAGTGTTGAGTGCAATAGAGATTGCATCATCTGTGGATCTTTTGGGACGTTATGCAAATTGGAGTGGGTCTAGAGTTTCTGGGATAATGGTATTGATGTGAGCCATGACCAGTCTTACAAAGCACCTCATGGCTACAGATGTGAGTGCTACGGGTCAGTAGTCATTTAATCAGGTTACCTTAGTGTTCTTGGGCACAGGGACTATTGTGGTCTGCTTGAAACATGTTGGTATTACAGACTCAGGGACAGGTTGAAAATGTCAGTGAAGACACTTGCCAGTTGGTCAGCGCATGTTAGGAGTACACGTCCTGGTAATCCGTCTGGCCCTGCGGCCTTGTGTTGACCTGTTTAAACGTCTTACTCACATCGGCTATGGAGAGAATGATCACACAGTAGTCCGGAACAGCTGGTGCTCTCATGCATGTTTCAGCGTTACTTGCCTCGAAGCGAGCATAGAAGTAATTTAGCTCGTCTGGTAGATTTGTGTCACTGGGAAGCTCGTGGCTGTGCTTCCCTTTGTAGTCTGTAATAGTTTGTAAGCCCTGCCACATCCGACGAGCGTAGTCCTTTTTTGACGCTTTGCCTGTTTGGTGGTTTGTCTGAGGGCATAGCTGGATTACTCATAAGCTTCTGGGTTAGAGTCCAACTTCTTGAAAGTGATAGCTTTACCCTTTAGCTCAGTGTGTATGTTGCCTGCAATCCATGGCTTCTGGTTGGGGTATGTACATACGGTCACTGTGGGTATGACATCATCGATGCACTTCTTGATGAAGCCAGTGACTGATGTGGTGTACTCCTCAATGCCATCGGAAGAACCCTGGAACATATTCCAGTCTGTGCTAGCAAAACAGTCCTGTAGTTTAGCATCTGCTTCATCTGACTGCGGTCTTATTGACCAAGTCACTGGTGCTTCCTGCTTTATTTTTTGCTTGTCAGAAGGAATCAGGAGAATAGAATTATGGTCAGATTTGCCAAATGGAGGGCGAGGGAGAGCTTTGTACGCATCTCTGTGTGTGGAGTAAAGGTGGTCTAGAGTTTTTTTCCCCTCTGGTTGCACATTTAACATGCTGATAGAAATTAGGTACAACTGATATGAGTTTCCCTGCATTAATGTCCCTGGCCACTAGGATCGTGGCCTCTGGATGAGCATTTTCCTGTTTGCTTATGGCCGTGTACAGCTCATTGAGTGTGGTCTTAGTGCTAGCATCGGTCTGTGGTGGTATATAGACAGCTACGAAAAATATAGATGTAAACTCTCTTGGTAAATAGTGTGGTCTACAGCTTATCATGAGATACTCTACCTCAGGTGAGCAAAACCTTGAGACTTCCTTTGATTTCATGCACCAGCTGTTATTTACAAATATGCACAGGCCGCCATCCCTTGTCTTACCAGAGGCCGCTGTTCTATACTGCCAAAAAAGCTTAAATCCTGCCAGCTGTATGTTAATCATGTTGTCGTTCAGCCACGACTCGGTGAAACATAAGATACAACAGTTTTTAATAGTATATACGTGCTCATAGTTTGTCTATTTATTTATCAATTGGTTGTACGTTGGCTAATAGGACCGATGGTAAAGGTAAATTACCCTCTCAGCAACCTCTGATACACTTAATTACTGTTAACCCTGGCATGAAGCCCTGCTGTGTGTGTGTGTGTGTGTGTGTGTGTGTGTGTGTGTGTGTGTGTGTGTGTGTGTGTGTGTGTGTGTGTGTGTGTGTGTGTGTGTGTGTGTGTGTGTGTGTGTGTGTGTGTGTGTGTGTGTGTGTGTGTGTGTGTGTGCAAGAGTAAATTGATAATACTCATATTGTACATATTCTCTCTCCCTCTCTTTCTCTACCTTCAGTTTGGCTTAGAAACGCTGTGCATTAGGAACTGATATGTTAATACATCGTTCACACTGTCTCTGCTCATTGTTGCACCGTTCTGTAATGATTATTCAAAACGATTTTTCTAGACGTCAGAAGAATCCCAGAAATGTGATATTTTTTGAACTATCCATACTAGGCGTCGTGTAACTATGATTGAACACTGAAACTCAGCGGGAGTTTGTCTCCGATCACTCTCCCCTCCCAGTAAAACAAACATTTGAAGGTTTTTGTGTCGCCTGTCTGTATTTTAATATTTGAACATTTCCAAACCTTGTCTTCTTACGGGTTGATCTAAAAATGAATCACCCTGACATCCGTCAAGCTTTAGCATGAAACAATACGGCTGCTCTGAACTGCACATCAATAAGCTTAGAGGCAACGGTGCCTTTTACCCAACTCCGATTTACACTTTCATGGAAATACCAGGCTTTGTACTATCCATATGAAAGGTGTTATTAAATCTTATTTTGCATTATTCTGGGGTTGGGGGATAAATCTATCAAAGGGTTCAGAATTCAATAACTTCATTTTTTTGTGTTGTTTTTATTTATTTAAAATGTTAATTAAGTTTTTTGATTCCGAGGCGTACGTCGGGGGTAAATTGGCGGTTAGTGATAGAGGAGAGAGGGAGATTTTCTGCGCTGTGTAGCCCCCACCACCCCTCCTCTCTCATTCACTGACTGTCAACAGCATAGCCCAGTTTCAATAGAAGGAGTCTTCTTCAAATAAAGGTAGCTGGTAGTGGAATATCTCAGGTATTTGGGGGTGGATGAAGTGTGTACAGGGGTGGATAGGAATTCTGGAATGCCCCAACCCGCCCGCAGTGGAGTCTGCCTGAGGAGGTGAGGAGGGTTTGTGAGTGGAGGAGGTAGGAGGGGGAGGAGGGTTCCAGCCAGACCAGGCTTACACCTTCTAACCCCCTACACCCCTCCAGGTCAAACAGGGTTAACCCCTGTGACCCCAGCTCATCACGTTTAGAATCCACAGCTCCCTGTGCTGTCAGCCCACTCCACATTTTAGACCTGACCAGCCCCAGCCAAGTCCCAGCCCCACCCATCCGCCTGCCTGCCTGGCTGGCTGTCCTGTTGCAGGACTCCACAGTGATTTACTGTCCCTATGGGATCACTTAGTAGTTAGTCTGACTTAAATTACTTAAATGGCCTGGCTTTAATGGGGACTGACTTAAAGTAATATGATGAGAAATGGTGTTCAGTGATTCACTTCGGGGGAAATACTTTGCCATTTGTACATTGTAAACTTTAAGGATTTCACATACTTTCTCTTCTCACTCCACATGATGATTATTGTGGCTTAGTGTATAGATATAGAGAAGTATTTAGCCAGAAGTAAATCCATGTACAGTGTTTTTCCCAATACTTAAACCTTAGCACTGTGTTTGACTGTGACCTAGGCCTATATGTCTGTCTGAATGTATGACTGTGTGACTGTGTGACTGTATGACTGTGACCAAGGCCTGTATGTCTGTCTGACTGTATGACTGTGACCTATACTCGGCCTTGTCTCAGGATGGTAAGTTGGTTGTTGAAGATATCCCTCTAGTAGTGTGGGGGCTGTGCTTTGGCAAAGTGGTTGGGGTTATATTCTTCCTGTTTGGCCCTGTCCGGGGGTATCATCGGATGGGGCCACAGTGTCTCCTGACCCCTCCTGTCCCAGCCTCCAGTATTTATGCTGCAGTAGTTTATGTGTCGGGGGGCTAGGGTCAGTTTGTTATATCTGGAGTACTTCTCCCGTCTTATCCTGTGTCGTGTGTGAATTTAAGTATGCTCTCTCTAATTCTCTTTCTCTCTTTCTTTCTCTCTCTCTCTCAGAGGACCTGAGGCGTAGGACCATGCCTCAGGACTACCTGGCATGATGACTCCTTGCTGTCCCCAGTCCACCTGGCCATGCTGCTGCTCCAGTTTCAACTGTTCTGCCTGCGGCTATGGGATCCTGACCTGTTCACCGGACGTGCTACCTGTCCCAGACCTATTATTTGACCATGCTGGTCATTTATGAACATTTGAACATCTTGGCCATGTTCTGTTATAATCTCCTGCCGGCACAGCCAGAAGAGGACTGGCCACCCCCCATAGCATTGTTCCTCTCTAGGAATCTTCCTAGGATTTGGCCTTTCTAGGGAGTTTTTCCTAGCCAACGTGCTTCAACACCTGCATCGCTTGCTGTTTGGGGTTTTAGGCTGGGTTTCTGTACAGCACTTTGAGATATCAGCTGATGTTCGAAGGGCTATATAAATAAATTTGATTTGATGATTTGATTTGACCTAGGCCTGTATGTCTGTCTGAATGTATGACTGTGTGACTGTATGACTGTATGACTGTGACCTAGGCCTGTCTGACTGTCTGACTGACCTAGACCTCTATGTCTGTCTGACTGTATGACTGTGTGACTGTATGACTGTGTGACTCTATGCCCATGCGACTGTGTGACTCTATGCCTGTGTGACTGCGCAAATCTTTGACGGTATGACTGTGCGACTGTATGACTGTATGACTGTGTGACTCTATGCCTGTGTGACTGCGTGACTGTATGACTGTATGACTATATGACTGTATGACTGTGTGACTGTGTGACTCTATGCCTGTGTGACTGTGTGACTCTATGCCTGTGTGACTCTATGCCTGTGTGACTCTATGCCTGTGTGACTGTGTGACTGTGTGACTGTGTGACTCAATGCCTGTGTGTCTCTATGCCTGTGTGACTGTGTGACTCTATGCGTGTGTGACTCTATGCCTGTGTGACTGTGTGACTGTGTGACTGTGTGACTCTATGCCTGTGTAACTGTGTGACTGTGTGACTGTATGACTGTATGACTGTGTGACTGTGTGACTCTATGCCTGTGTGACTGCATGACTCTTTGACTGTATGACTGTGCGACTGTATGACTGTGTGACTGTGTGACTCTATGCCTGTGTGACTCTATGCCTGTGTGACTCCATGCCTGTGTGACTGTGTGACTGTGTGACCGTGTGACTGTATGACTGGGTGACTGTGTGACTCTATGCCTGTGTGACTGTGTGACTATGCCTGTGTGACTCTATGCCTGTGTGACTCTATGCCTGTGTGACTGTGTGACTCTATGCCTGTGTGACTCTATGTCTGTGTGACTCTATGCCTGTGTGACTCTATGACTGTGTGACTCTATACCTATGTGACTGTGTGACTCTATGCCTGTGTGACTCTATGCCTGTGTGACTCCATGCCTGTGTGACTGTGTGACTGTGTGACCGTGTGACTGTATGACTGGGTGACTGTGTGACTCTATGCCTGTGTGACTGTGTGACTCTATGCCTGTGTGACTCTATGCCTGTGTGACTGTGTGACTCTATGCCTGTGTGACTCTATGCCTGTGTGACTCTATGCCTGTGTGACTGTGTGACTCTATGCCTGTGTGACTCTATGCCTGTGTGACTCTATGTCTGTGTGACTCTATGCCTGTGTGACTCTATGACTGTGTGACTCTATACCTATGTGACTGTGTGACTCTGTGACTGTGTGACTCTATGCCTGTGTGACTGTGTGACTCTATGCCTGTGTGACTGTGTGACTCTATTCCTGTGTGACTGTGTGACTCTATGCCTGTGTAACTGTGTGACTGTGACTGTATGACTGGGTGACTGTGTGAATCTATGCCTGTGTGACTCTATGCCTGTGTGACTCTATGCCTGTGTGACTCTATGCCTGTGTGACTCTGTGACTCTTTGACTGTATGAATGTATTTGTATTTATTTATTATTTCACCTTTATTTAACCAGGTAGGCAAGTTGAGAACAAGTTCTCATTTACAACTGTGACCAGGCCCTGATAAAGCAAAGTAGTTCGACACATATAACAACACAGAGTTACACGTGGAGCAAAACAAACATACAGTCAATAATACAGTACAAAAATAAGTCTATATAGGATGTGAGCAAATGAGGTGAGAAGGGAGATACAGGCAAAAAAAGGCCATGGTGGCAAAGTAAATACAATATAGCAAGTAAAACACTGGAATGGTAGATTTGTAGTGGAAGAATGTGCAAAGTAGAAATATAAATAATGGGGAGCAAAATAAATACAGTAGGGGAAGAGGTAGTTGTTTTGGGTAAATTATAGATGGGCTATATACAGGTGCAGTAATCTGAGAGCTGCTCTGACAGCTGGTGCTTGAAGCTAGTGAGGGAGATAAGTGTTTCCAGTTTCAGAGATGTTTGTAGATCGTTCCAGTCATTGGCAGCAGAGAACTGGAAGGAGAGGCGGCCAAAGAAGGAATTGGTTTTGTGGGTGACCAGAGAGATATACCTGCTGGAGCGCGTGCTACAGGTGGGTGCTGCTATGGTGACCAGCGAGCTGAGATAAGGAGGGACTTCACCTAGCAGGGTCTTGTAGATGACCTGGAGCCAGTGGGTTTGGCGACGAGTATGAAGCGAGGGCCAGCCAACGAGAGTGTACAGGTCGCAGTGGTGAGTAGTATATGGGACTTTGGTGCCAAAACAGATGGCACTGTGATAGACTGCATCCAATTTATTGAGTAGGGTATTGAAGGCTATTTTGTAAATGACATCGCCAAAGTCGAAGATCGGTAGGAAGGTATTATTATTATTTATTATAAGGTCAGTTTTACGAGGATATGTTTGGCAGCATGAGTGAAGGATGCTTTGTTGCGAAATAGGAAGCCAATTCTAGATTTAACTTTGGATTGGAGATGTTTGATGTGAGTCTGGAAGGAGAGTTCACAGTCTAACCAGACACCTAGGTATTTGTAGTTGTCCACATATTCTAAGTCAGAACCATCCAGAGTAGTGATGCTGGACGGGCGGGCAGGTGCAGGCAGCGATCGGTTGAAGAGCATGCATTTAGTTTTACTTGTATTTAAGAGCAGTTGGAGGCCACGGAAGGAGAGTTGTATGACTGTGTGACTGTATGCCTGTGTGACTGTGTGACTGTGTGACTATGCCTGTGTGACTAAAAAAGCCTTGTGCCCTAAAAGCCTTGTGCTTTCAATTAAAACATCTATCACGGATTACTCACACAAAAACATACCTTCAGCCTCAGTAGAGTGGAGCCTGTTACTTACAAAGGGCTTACAAATCCTACCTCGCTGCTCCGGGCTATGGCATCTCACTAACACACTCACACACACCTCTCTCTCTCTCTTTCCCTCTGTCTTTTTCTTCAGCCACCTTTCTTTATACTCTTAAAAAGGGGTAGCGCACACCACTTCATAGACAATAGGCTGTCATCCCTCTTTCTATGAGAAGACATTCTGTTCCTGGTCGGACCAGACCTACAGTTTAGAGAAGAGAAACCAGACCCCAGTCAGGTTGTGTCTGTGTGGTAGACATGTCGGGTGTGGTGGCGGCCATATTGTGTGTTTTCACACGAGCTCAGGTAACCTCTCAAACTCAGGAACGCTGATTTGAATAAGCCCCTTGTGTCTCCAGGGCCTAAGAAGTTGTTAGTTAGGGCAACTAAAAAAGTGAGCGGGAGAAGAGAGCGAGAGGGGGAGGTGCAGCGAGGGAGACACACAATGAAGGAGAGCGATCTGGCAAAGTTGTGCTGAGTTTGCACTATCCATTTCCCCCCGTTCCAAGTCATATTCATTTTTAGATAAATATGCTCAGAGGCTACAGTTGGGTTTGGAGATAAATTCTGCGGCCGCGACCGACGATCCATTCTCCCCATAAAATCTCCCGACTCAGATCAGCCGTGTTTACATAGCATTACCATATATTAAACCCTGCATTCTCATGCATAGTATCCCATCGTGATGGTGTTAGTGAAGGAGGGGTATACAGTTGATAAAGGCCCAAAGGGATGCGGGAACAGGGATCATCCACTATCCAGCGCCATTGATATTCATTACAGTCGATCTACAGAACCCAGAATCTCTCCTCTCTCTCTCTCCCCTTGGGGACAGAAATACTTGATGTGCTTATCAGTGTTTGGAACAAGGATTTCCTTCTCTGCTAACAACAAACAGCTGGAGCAGAAGCTACAGTGGTATTTTTCTCTCTCTTTCTCTCGTTCTCTCTGTCTGTGTTAGCAGCAGGCAGTCAGAATCCACTAGGCCTGGTAGGTTGTTTAATCTCCCTCCAGCACACCTCAGCTGGAGATAACAGGGGGTGTCTGGAAATGACCCCCCAACACACACACCCCTTGATAAACCACCCACACTCCCCCCAGTGCACCGATCACCATTACCAATCTCCCATAACCCAAACACATACAAACACACACATAAACCAACCACTATCGCCCCGTGTTGATGGTAGGATTTGATCTGCTGTTGGTCTTTTTCCCCTGTCGAGACAAACACACTGACTGGCCAAGCCAGGTAGTGACCATAGGAATGTTGTCTGGAACGTCTGGGTAATGTTATGTCGATGATTCCCCGTCAACATAACAAAAGTCAGCTCTGCCCCTGCAGGGTGAGAGCAGCCGAACTTTGACAGGCTGATTCTCTCTCTCTCTCTCCGTCTCGGTCTCCCTCTTATGTAGACCTTTCAACTGAAAGCACATCAAATATGAGGCGTATATATATTATATATATATATATATATATATATATATACCGTAGTTGTACAGCCGTATCTCTTTAATCTAATCATGACAGGAAACGACACAATGACTAACGTAATGAGTCAAGTTAGTGTCAAGTCTTTATATGACAGCTGGCGTGTTCATGGGCCTATGATACATACAGTGGAGGATGCCAAAGTCGTGTGTGTGTGTACCGTGGGTGTGTGTTTGAGGTTTATCTGTTAAGCCCCAAACAAAGAAAGTTCAGCCTCTATAGATCATATCTGACAGTGTGTTGACAGCATTGAGTCTCGGGTAAAGCTGCAGTACGACCGGGTCGACAATTAACTTAACGACTGTGTTATTTCTGGCCCTATACCCATAATTAATCGTATTGTTCAGGTTGGGCTGCTTTGCAGTTACTACAGTGATAGAGTCTTATGTTGTGTGGTGAGGTGATACTGTGGTGATATGTACACTAGCACAGTGTATGGGTGACTGTTCACTAAGTGGCTGACATGTATTTTTGTTTTAGGTACAGGTTGAGACCACTGACCGAGTCCGACGGTTTGTAAACCGTTTACTGAATCTGTAATTGCAATGTCGGATCCTGTACATGAACTCATACAAGAGCAAATCCTCATAGTGATTGCACTTGCTAGGTGTAACGGTGTCAGGAGCATGTTCTTCTTCAGTACCGTTCATTCGTCTCTTCTCTCTATCCGTTCATACATACCTGCAGGGGCCCTGTCCAGACACAGACAGAGGGGAGACTCTTCTTTAAAGAGGAGGATGTCTTCCCTTTATTTGAAGGCAAGACCCAACCCTTATTGTCTCCCTTCCAGTGACAGCCTAAAAGGACTGCTGTCTCCCCAGGTCGCAGTCCACCTCACATCCACACGCATGAATGAAGAGACACAAGCTCTCTCTCTCTCTTTTTCTGTCTCTCTTTGTCTCTCTCTCTCCCTCGTCTCTTTCTATCCAATGTATTTACCTTTCAGCTCTAGCCCCTGGCCCCTGGGTCTGAGTGGTGTCCACCTGTCCCCCCCATAGGATCTACCTGGTCCTGGGTAACCCTACCCCCGACAGGGTCCGGCCTGGGCAGCCCTAATTTGCTCTAATGTGGAGCCTCGGTCTGCACCACTTCCACTGTTGCAATTAGGCTTAATGGAGGGCGCCGGAGCCGCAACCAGGGGTCAGTAGCCAGTGGGCCAGTGGGCTGTGGCTGGGCAGCCGTGCGACTGGGAGGAACAAGGAGCCCTTTGGGCAGCCGGGCAGAGCCTGAATGGACACTGGTAATGGCTGTAGTGACAGTCATGTCTGTGGAGGAGATAATTTGAAGGGGGGCGACGGGGAGTGAATTGCAGTGTGGCGATGAGAGACACGGTGCCAAAAATATGCCTCCCACCCCCCTCGGCGATGTGTATGTCTATCCTATTGTTTTCCTACAAGACTTGTTTACTGCATTGTCTCATTTAAACCTGAGGATTTCCAACTGTCCTTAATCCTTATGCCCACTTGAATGAGTGTGTGTGTGCGTTTGTGTGTGTGGTGCGACCACGGCGCACCAGCAGGGAATATTAACTGATAATTAAATGGCAGAAACGTGCACACACAGCCAGAGTGTTTTGTAATCTAAGAGGTTTAGCCCAGCATGTGACTTAAATACGGCAACACCAGTGTGTCTCAGTCACAACCCCGGATTTCATCTCAGCCATTTTTGCTTAAGTCTTACTTATACTTAGAGGAGAGGGAAAATGACTAGACTGCATATTTTCCCCCATACCCCCTCTTTCTACCCCCTCAATCCCTCCATCCTCCCCACCTCCTTAACAATCGATTTCTCTCTTTTTTTTCAGGAGACTGCAATATCCAATTTCATTTAGATTTTCTCTCCTCTGCCCTTATGTAATGGTCTCTTGTCTTCTGTCATCACCTTAATTGCCTCACCTGCCCGTCACCACGGAGACAGCCCTTTGACTGGCAGCTAGGATACTGCAGGGGGAAGGTGGGGGGGCGACAGACAGACAAGGGGACAGTGGGTTAATCTGGGGTCTCTCTCTCTTCCATTTCTCCCCCACGCACCTTCACTATGAGTCTGGGTGGCCATAGCTACTCGTCATAATAACTGTCTTCTATTGTTGGTTTCTGTGAACTGTAGTATGTCTGGCAGGTGATGATCTATAGAATATGCATATTGTAGACTTCTTTAAACAGAAATACCTCAATGGTGAACCATGCAACACAGTATGGTGCATGACATAGCCAATGATTTCAACCACAAGACACATTAGAGATGCTACATGTGATGTTTACGGTCTGCTATATGCAAACAGAATATGCATTTATTTTGTGTATCCTTTGCTGCAGGAGTTGAGAATGTTAAGCACGCTTAGTCCACTTTGATCACTGATATATGAGGATGGGCAATTGGGGGAAGGAGAGATGCAGGGCCAACTGCATTGGTTGTGAGTTTCCTATACTAGCGTCTGCTGGATCTGGAGCACTCGTCGTGTACTGTATCTAATCATGGTTCACTCAGAATAAAACAAGTGAGGGAATATATTCAATTATAGTGACTATCAGTCCAAATTCACTCTCAGTTGATTCAATGGTTTTTGTTGAGTTTATCATTCTTATATTGAATTTCATAAGCAGAACAAGCAGAGGGGGGGAACAAGTGGTTGGAACATGCGGACAGAAATACAGAGACGACAACAAAAAAGAGGGATGAGGGAAAAAAGAGCAGAGAACAGAATGCTTCCCTGTGTCTTCTGACGGATTTAGCTTTTGTTTGAAATGAAAATGCAGAGTGTTTGAGGGATTACAGTGGATTGGCAGGCCCAAGGGAGCCAAGCAGTTATCTGTACACCAGTAATAAGGAGTATGGCAATCATCGCTCACTGTGTGTGTGTGTGTGTGTGTGTGTGTGTGTGTGTGTGTGTGTGTGTGTGTGTGTGTGTGTGTGTGTGTGTGTGTGTGTGTGTGTGTGTGTGTGTGTGTGTGTGTGTGTGTGTGTGTGTGTGTGTGTGTGTGTGTGTGTGTGTGTGTGTGTGTGTGTGTGTGTGTGTGTGTGTAGAAAGAAACAGTTTGTGTGTCGGGTAGTGTGTGTCCGTGTAGCAGTGGTAGAACATTCAGTACAGTACAGAGGACACAGCTGTGTCAGTCACAATAAGCATCTTAACACCATGTGATTGATTGCATCATCCATCTAGTTAACTAATACCATTAACCAACAATACTGACAGAACAGTAATATAATCTTTGGATGGAATTCCTCATCATCAAATCTCTTCCACTAACAATTACACTCTATGGCCTTCCGTTCTCTCTTTTTCATTCATCCAGCCAGCCAGCCATCCATCCAACTCATTCGTCCTTTCTTCATTTCTCTTCATCTCTGCCAAGTACTAAGGAAACCACAGCCACGCTCCATTAGTCTTGAGAGAGAGTCATTTTTTACTTTTCTCCTGATGAATGTCCTGTATTTTGACTTGTAATGTATAAGCTTTTGAGTGTTTGCCCGGGGTGGGGTGGGGTGGAGTGCAGAGGGGAGGGGAGGGGTGTGGCTCTCTTCCGCTGACTGCTGGCTCACCTTGTCCATTAGCCGGGTCAGGGAGAGGTAATGTTGTTGTTGAAACATACCTGTCTGCCTGACCCCAGCCGTAATGTAAACACTGGCTTTGTGATTCACACACCTGACATTCCACAGCGCTCAGCCTGGCTCCGACACACGGCTCCGACACACGGCGATAAGCTCCGAGGCGTTAGTGTGTGTGTGTGTGTGTGTGTGTGTGTGTGTGTGTGTGTGTGTGTGTGTGTGTGTGTGTGTGTGTGTGTGTGTGTGTGTGTGTGTGTGTGTGTGTGTGTGTGTGTGTGTGTGTGTGTGGTAGATGGCGACTGTGTGGAGCAGTACCTTCAACTGTATTCCTCGTGTCCCTTCTCTGTGTTCGTCGTAAACAAAGAGAGGGCAGTTGGAAGCTGCCGAAATCCCACTCATCATTCAGGTCAGTCAGGTAACATTACTTCCATTGTTCTGACTCAATGTGTCCTTCAGTATTTGTGGTGAAACATTTTCAGACACTGCAAGATACAGTTTGTGCCTGTTGTCAATTCTGCAAACAGTTGACCTGCCACCCGAATATGTAACTAGTGCCTCCATGTGTGTAGTTATAACATTGATCACATCCAAACAGGTGCTCATGTACATTGTTTATTTCTCTTAAAACTGCATTGTTGGCTAAGGGCTTGCAAGCAAGCATTTCACGGTAGCATTTCACCTGTTGTATTCGGCGCAGGTGACACATTCATTTGGATTTGATTGGATTCCACAACCCTACATGTCAGCACTCGTCCTGTTTTGTGTTGTTTTTGTGAACGCCAGGAACAGTATCTGCTGTTTATGCAAAACCTAATGGGTTTACAAATACACAAATAGACAGGACTGTGATGTTGATGTGGGGTGACCAGGATGGACTCCAACAAACCACAGAAGAAGAAGAAGAAGGAGAGAGAAACAAAGATGGAGAGAGGAGAAGGAAGGGGTTACAGTAAAGCAGCGGTTGCTGTAATTGCTTATTACAGGCCTTGTATTTGGAGCCAGGGGTGTGTGTGTGTGTGTGTGACTTGCAATGCAGTCTGTTTCTCTTTCTGCCTTTTGAAGTATTTGTTCCTGTGAGAGTACCTATGTCCCCTGATCACAAAACATGTTTTATTTTGACATATTTTTTTAATTGATCAAATCAAATGTTATTTGTCACATGCTCTGTAAAGAACAGGTGTAGACTAACAGTGAACTACTTACTTACGGGCCCCTTTGCAGAGAGAATGGAAATAGAGACATAATAGAAAAGTCATACCACGTAATAATAATAGCAATAAATAAACAATGAGTAACAATACCGTTGCATTATACACTGGGTACCAGTACAGAGGCAATTGAGGTGGATATGTACATATAACTAGGAATAAAGTGAAGAGATAATGAACAGTAGCAGCGTCGTAACGTTAGTGCAAAAAGGGTCAATGCAGATAGTCTGGGTAGCCATTTGGTTAACTATTAACTACGTTAACTACTTGAACTATTCTTATGACTTGGGGGGTAGAAGCTGTTTGGGATCCTGCTGATCCAGACTTGGTGCGTCGGTATCGCTTGCCGTGCGTTAGCAGAGAGAACAGTCTGTGTTCTTTGTGTGTGTCTGAGTGAGTCTGTTCTGTCGCTATATTCCCTGGTCATCAGACTTGTGGCTGTGGACATGGGGCTGATCAAAGTGTGTGGCTGTGGGCATGACTGTGGTAGTGGGGGGGGGCAATTAGCCCTCTAATTGGCAGAGAAGGAAACTTGTAATGAAAGGCTATTGGCCAGGAACCTCAGAGCAGCTGAGCGCACAGCCACAGAAATTGCTTTTGGTTAATGTACAGATCCGTACGTCTCTCTTGTTCCCTGTTCCTCTCTCTTTCTACTTCTTTCTCCCCATTTGCCCTATATCTCTTTCTCTTTTTCTTCTCTCTCCAAACTCTCTCAAATGCATCTTTGCATTTCTCAAAAGCTTACTGTAGTCAAATTATGATGGTCTGAAGCCAGAATTTAAAGATACGTTTTTTTGTTGTTGATCCAATTGCTTTTTTCACCTTTTGTATGAAAGGTGTGTCAGAGTCATTTCAGGTAAAATAGCCTGTCTTTTTCTCTCTTCTCTTTTTCACATTCTCCTCTTTCACGTTTTATTTCACGGGTCCCTCCATCCAGTAGGCTCTGGATGGAGGAACCCTCCTGTTTTGTACTCCTAAAAGAAAGAGAGAACGGAGATGAAGGACAGAGGAGTCTGGTCACCTAGAGGCTCCATTGTGACTTCTCCAGCACAGACAAAGGCCTGAGGAACAGAGAGAGAGAGATAGAGAGAGAGGAAATACTGTTCCGTCTGGTGGTCTGCTCTTGTTCCTGTGAGAGTTATACATCATGTACGCGATGCATGAAGTTCACCTTGTCAGAAACACCCCCAATTCTATCCCATCCCAGACGGGTGTGTGCGTGTTGGTGTCCGAGCACGCGCGCGCGTGTGTGTTTGAGAAACCACCCGCGTAAGGCAGATGATGGAATGCATAACACAGCTCAGGTGTACTCCTCTCCTGTCATCCTCAAAAAGAGACCCCAGCCACAAATCTACATGACCCTTTCTATTCCAAATGTTTTACTTTACACTTGTCTTCTTGTCTTTCCCCTCCCTGTCTTAGACTGGGGGCAAGTCTGTGTTCCATAGAGATCTTCACAGTGGCTGAAGAAGCACAATCCTGCTCTCTGGTTCTACATTGCCCAGGGTCAATTTAAGCAGTCATATCTCACTGTAGAGTGAAGAACGCTTCTCTTCTTCTCCATTGAAAGATGTCCCAAGCGTAATTTACACCCTCAGATTTTCACTTGTGTACTTTTGTTAGATTATTGAAGTCTTGAGATTTAATTTCAGAAATAGAGTAGATTTTTTTTCTCTCTCCGATTCTAACATTCCCGTCAGAGTGTCTTCTTCTCTTGACTTTCTTATCCTTGTCAAGTTTTTCTCCAGCTATCAGGAAGACAAGCTGAACACACTCCACACAGTTCATGAGTTCTGCTGCAGAGATTCATGTGGCATTGCTGCTGTGGACCTGCGGCAGGCTCCCTCTACGACAATATTTACCCCATCTCACACATACACACATACACACAGACATACTCACACTAACACAGATAGACACAACTCAAATACCCAACCACAACAACCCCTTCGATTCCCTCTCAGAAATAAAGCCGTATTGGAGCCCCTTTCAGATGGAAATACGTTTGCGGGTTATCCCACTGCACAAAAGGGGGTGTCTGAGAGACGGGCTGCGACCAGTGATTACCTCTTAAATACATATAGATCCATCTCTTTGAATGGCGGGACATTGAGCGGGAGATTGGGTTAAATTAGATGCTAATCATTTTCCGTTTTCTGCTGTTGGTGAACTGATAAGGCCTTCAGGACCACCCCTTCGTCACAGACCACGAGAGATACGCCGGAAAACGCACTCCTCCCTTCTTTCTCCCCCTCTTTATGGTAATGCAGGGAGTGTGCCTCCCCATTTAGATTTGCCTCTCACTCTCTCTGTCACCCGCTCGTTCGCTCGCTGCATTTAATAACAAGAAAGGAGAAGAAGAAGATAAGTTGTGAGGCTCAAACTGAAAGCAGGCTCGGGACGCATTGACTTTTCAGCAGGGTTGAAATAGCCCCAGTTAAACCGAAGGAAGAAACATCACAACCCACTCTCCTCTCTTTTCAAAGAGAAAATAAGACGGAAGAGAGAGAGAGAGAGAGAGAGAGAGAGAGAGAGAGAGAGAGAGAACTGTCGTGCGAAATCCTTCAACTTCCCAAAGAGAGTTAGATGATTATTCACTTGGATGCTGTTCCTTGCCAGGGGCATAACTGTGTCTTCTCTGACCAATGGAGGACTTGTGTATCAGGATGTGTATGTTCCATCTAACTTCACTGTACATCTATTAGTGTATATCATGACACGAGATGAATGGACTTGGATTGTTAAGCTTTCTTACGCCAGTATGATGAACTGAGAGTATGTTCGTGTAATGACGTTTTAAGGTTTTGTAAATTAACGATTTTCTTCACAATGCGAAGTAAAAAGCTCCAAATTCAGCTGTTGTTGGAAATGTTTGTGCTGGTATTTGAAGGTGACTGTTACACCATGTGTACTGTAGCCAGTGTGTACTACACACACACACAGACATGAAAGCAGAGCGAGACAGGTGCTGGGGCAAACTTCACGAACCCAGACCCCACGCATCCCTTAATATCTACTGTAAAGATTCCTCTGTGTGTGTGTGTGTGTGTGTGTGTGTGTGTGTGTGTGTGTGTGTGTGTGTGTGTGTGTGTGTGTGTGTGTGTGTGTGTGTGTGTGTGTGCGTGTGCGTGCGTGTTCTAAAACGGTTCTTTCTCCCTGACTTCATATACCGTGGTGTGACTGTTTCAGGTTGGGGGGAAACAGATAAAGACCATGTGTTTGCCTTAGTCCCCCCATACAGCCCTCAGACAGGCAGAATGACATGACTACAGTAAGCCATTATTTACATTAGCTGTAATGCTACAGGTGATCAAAACAAGATGGTTGCCTCCTATGATTATCCTGTTAAACATAGATGTGTTATGACAACCCCACTCCCACTCTCTCCTTCTCTTCTCTTCCCCACCAACGTCTTACTAAATATAGGGGGTCCAAGCTTTAGTATTACTTATAGACAGCGGTGTAAAATACTTAAGTAAAAATACTACTTAAGTCGTTTTTGGGGTATCTGTACTTTACTTTACTATTCATATTTTTTGACAAATTTGACTTCTTTATCAAAAGAACATCCCTGGTCATTCCTACTGCCTCTGATCGGGTAGAGTCACGAAACTCACATGCTTAATTTGTAAATGATGTCTCAGTGTTGGAGTGTGCCCCTGGCTATCTGTAAATGATGTCTGAGTGTTGGAGTGTGCCCCTGGCTATCTGTAAATGATGTCTGAGTGTTGGAGTGTGCCCCTGGCTATCTGTAAATGATGTCTGAGTGTTGGAGTGTGCCCCTGGCTATCTGTAAATGATGTCTGAGTGTTGGAGTGTGCCCCTGGCTATCTGTAAATGATGTCTGAGTGTTGGAGTGTGCCCCTGGCTATCTGTAAATGATGTCTGAGTGTTGGAGTGTGCCCTTGGCTATCTGTAAATGATGTCTGAGTGTTGGAGTGTGCCCCTGGCTATCTGTAAATGATGTCTGAGTGTTGGAGTGTGCCCGTGGCTATCTGTAAATGATGTCTGAGTGTTGGAGTGTGCCCCTGGCTATCTGTAAATGATGTCTGAGTGTTGGAGTGTGCCCCTGGCTATCTGTAAATGAATAAAACCAAGAAAATGGTGCGGTCTGGTTTTCTTCATATAAGGAATTTGAAATGGTTTATACTTTTACTTAAGTATATTTTAGCAATTACATTTACTTTTGATACTTAAGTATATTTATAAACCAAATACTTTTAGACTTTTACTCAAGTAGGTTTTTACTGGGTGACTTTTACTATTAAGGTATCTTAACTTTTCCTCAAGTACGACTATTGGGTACTTTGTCCACCACTGCTTATAGAAAGGGTGAAATTGAAATAAAAATGCTGTAATTGTAGAAGTCTAATCTATGATGAGATTTCTAGTTTGGCAAGGAAACATCTTTCGACTAATTATTAGTTGTGAATGATTACACACACAATTTATTATTGCTATAGAGTTTAACAGTGGTGTGACCATGACAACTCACTCTCACCCTTTAAGTTGTTTGATGTAGTCGCTGAGAACTTAGTATTTTCTTCTTTAATCAATAGATTTCTATTCCACTTTAAGAAAATGTGAGACGTCTTTATTTGGGCATGTGGATATGTTGTTGTATTGACAATTCACTCATAAGTCATGATATAAACTCTCAATTCACTCATAAGTCATGATATAACCTCTCAATTCACTCATAAGTCATGATATAACCTCTCAATTCACTCATAAGTCATGATATAACCTCTCAATTCACTCGTAAGTCATGATATAACCTCTCAATTCACTCATAAGTCATGATATAACCTCTCAATTCACTCATAAGTCATGATATAACCTCTCAATTCACTCATAAGTCATGATATAACCTCTCAATTCACTCATAAGTCATGATATAACCTCTCAATTCACTCATAAGTCATGATATAACCTCTCTGATGATATGACCTCTCATTTGATATGAAGGGTCGTCGCCGCCATGTACGCGATAAGAGAAAGAAATAAGTGAATTTAAAAAAAGAGTCCTAAATGAAGGAAGTGCACTTCTGAAGCTCATATGACTAGATACAGAATTTCAATTTGAGTAGCGGAGGCGTGGAGGGGATGGAGAGGAGAGGAGAGGAGAGGAGGGGGCAGTCTGTCGGTGTTGTGTGCCTTTGATACCCCACTGAACACAGCCTTCTCCCGGCTGTGCTGCCTAATTTGTTCCCCCTGCCGTATCTCACCCCCTCCGAGTCCCCGTTTAGCATTATTAATCAAATTACTAAACTTTTTTTTCCTGTTTTATTGAATTTCTCTCTACTCCGTTTCATTTTAACTGTTTTAAAAGTACTTATTGTCTACGCATATCTTGTTCTCTCTCTTCTCGCTCTCTTCTCTCTTTCTTTCCTCTCTCTCCTCATTAGTTCTCTCTCCCTCTCTCCTTCTCTCCCTGTGCTTGTAAGTGCGGGTGAAACATAATAGAATGAAAGGGGAAAACTTGCCATTTAGAAACAGAAGCATCAGGTTAATGATAAAAAATGTTCAATTAAGATAACGGACTAGTCTGCCTGTTGACCTGGGGGCCCCACCGCACATCAACGGCACAACACCACCTCCTGTTTGTGTACTCAAGAATGTATTTTCAAACACATTCATACATTTGTGAGGGTGTGTGTAAGCGTGTATGAGCTCGAGTATGTGTGTGTTTCTCTACCTCTCCATCCCAGTGCCCTGATAGTTAGCGTGCTCTTGTTTCCAGACCATCATTGGCTGTGTAGATAAGTAATTTACCCAAGCACAGGAGGCCTTGCTCCCTCTACCCACAGCAACCCCGACACAGCCCAGAATACAGCAATCTCAGTTCAAAGTTGAACCAGCCAAATGTTAAATTAGCCCAAACCTGATTAATCTAATTTACTGTCGTGTATTTCTCCTCCCCCTCTACCATTTCCATATTCTCTCAGTTCAAAGCTGAAACTATGTATGAAATGACCTTGCGTTGGATCAAAGTCATTAGGAAAGCTATTTGAATATGCTAATTAAGGGAAGATTAGAAAGCTGCTGATAAGAATGAATATGTTGTGTGTAAAGGGAAGCAAGACGAATGCTGCTGCTCACTCAGCACTATTAAACTGTAAAGGGAAACTGTAAAGGGAAGCAGGACGAATGCTACTACTCATTCAGCACTATTAAACTGTAAAGGGAAGCAAGACGAATGCTACTGCTCACTCAGCACTATTAAACTATAAAGGGAAGCAAGACGAATGCTCCTACTCATTCAGCACTATTAAACTGTAAAGGGAAGCAAGACGAATGCTACTGCTCACTCAGCACTATTAAACTGTAAAGGGAAGCAAGACGAATGCTACTGCTCACTCAGCACTATTAAACTGTTTTAGCTACCGCCTCGTCTACTACTTTCAACTCTTTACTATGATTCTTGTCTCAGAGCCTTACTGATCTTTTGTATCTGTTGAGCCAAACGGACACGCTAATTCATACAGCGTGGCTTATTGTTCAAGTGTCCTATTGGGAAAAATATATTCATTGTATCTTTTCTCACCTTTCCACCTACATTTCCTCATCAAAGAAGTGATGATTGAGATTCTAAAATTGGTTATAGTAATGATAGTAATAATGATGGTGATTATAGTGTACTAGTAATACTAATAGTGATTATGATTGTAATAGTTAGTAATAGTAATAGTATTATTATTAGTAGTAATGGTCTCCTGTGAGTGTTCTTAGTACTCAGTGCATTGTGTCTTGAAGGAGCTTATCTCAGTCCTTTCTGTGTGTAGTCTAGCATTGCCCCCTACTGAAACCTCAGCTGCTTCTCTTCTCTCTGTCGCTCCTCATCCTCCTCTACTCTCTGTCTCCTCATCCTCCTCTACTCTCTGTCTCCTCATCCTCCTCTACTCTCTGTCTCCTCATCCTCCTCTTCTCTCTGTCGCTCCTCATCCTCCTCTACTCTCTGTCTCCTCATCCTCCTCTACTCTCTGTCTCCTCATCCTCCTCTTCTCTTTGTCAGTAGTTCCTTACACATTCTCCATGAGGTGAATGTAAAAAAGGAAACCCAGACACAGCCCTGTCTGTGATGAGCAGCTCACCCTTTACCCAGGGAGAGGCAGAGAACAACAAGTGTTGACATTCCTCGATTATTACACCACTTCAGATGTCCTGTCAGGAGCACCCCTAGTCGTTTCCCCTTCTTCTCACTTTCTCTCTCACTTTCTTTCCTCTCGCTAGCTCGCTCTCTCTCACTTTCTCTCCCTTCTTCGCTAGCGCTCGCCCCTCTTCTCCTCACTTTCTCCCCTTCTCGCTTTCCCTCGCTCTCTTCTCCTCACTTTCTCTCCTTTCTTCTCCCTCTCTCTTCTCTCCCTTTGCTCCTCACTTTTCTTGAAACATAATAGAATGAAAGGGGAAAACTTGCCATTTAGAAACAGAAGCATCAGGTTAATGATAAAAATGTTCAATTAAGATAACACTTTCTGCCCTGACGCTAGCTCGCCCCACCGCACCTCAACGGCACTCCCCACCTCCTGTTTGTGTCTCGAATGTATTTTCAAACACATTCACATTCCTCACTGTTCTTCTTGAGTCTTCCTTCGCTGTTTCTCTACCTTCTTCCATCCCAGTGCCTCACTAGGCGTGTTTTGTCGCTAGACCATCATTGGCTGTAGATCAGTAATTTTACTCAAGCCAGCTCGGAGGCCTTGCTTCTACCCACAGCAACCCCGCTACACAGCCCTCTTCTCCTCACTTTCTCAGTTCAAAGTTGAACCGCCAAATGTTAAATTAGCCCAAACCTGATTTCTAATTTACTGTCGTGTAGTTCCTCCTCTCCCATTTCCATATTCTCTCAGTTCTCTCTGAAACTATGCCGCCTTCTTGGATCAAAGTCATTCCCTTAGCTATTCCTTGCTAATTAAGGGAAGATTAGAAAGCTCCTCACTTTCTCTGTCCCCTTTTCGCAAGATTCTTGCTCTGCTCTTCTCAGCACTTTCTGTCACTTTCTGTAAAGGGAAGCAAGACGAATGCTCGCTACTCATTCAGCACTATTCCTTTTCCTCAAGACGTAATTCCCCTCGCTAGCATTCAGCACCTCTAAACTGTAAAGGGAAAAGACCTTGCTCTCGCTCACTCTTTCCCTTAAACTGAAACCAAATGGGGGCAAGAATATAAATCCCTCACTCGCACTATTAAACTGTCAATGTAACACCACTCACTGCTCACAGTTTCCAGCACGCTAGTAAAGGGAATTATCTTTGACGAATGCTTTCTCCATTCAGCACTATTAAACTGTAAAGAAAAGACCAATGTGGCATACTACTCACTCAGCACTGCCTGTAAAGAAAAGGTAATGCTCCTGCCCTCATCGACTATTAAACACGGTAGCTTTTATAAACCTCTCTACTGGGAACTCTTTACTATGATTCTTGTTCTTCTCCTTACTGATCTTTTGTATCTGTTGAGAGAAACGGGACCCCTCTCATCGCTAGCAACCTTCAACCCTTGGGAAAATATACTTCATTGTATCTTTCCACCTTTCCGCTACTCTACTTTCTCAGAGACAAAGAACTCTTTCTCTCTTTCTTTCTTCTCTTCTTTCTAAAATTCCTTCTCTAGTAATGATTTACTAATAATGATCTTTTTCCCTCCCTCTACTTTCTTCCCTTCTTTGTAATAGTCTTCTGTAATAGAATCTATTATTCCTTCTAGTAATGGTCTCCTCTGAGTGTTCCTAGTTCCTCGCTTGTGTTGGGAGCTGATCTCAGTCCTTTCTTGTATTTAGTTTTGACTGTCAAGGCCAGGTCTTCTCTTCTCTCTTCTCCTCTCCTTCTTTCTTTCTACTCTCACTCCTTTCCTGTCCTCCTCTTCTCCTCAGTAGTTCCTTTACCATTCTCCTGTCCTTTAAAAAGGAAACTCCTCCTTGTCTACTGGATTGAGCAGCTCCCTTTCAGGAGCTTCAGCCAACAAGTGCCCTCTTATTACACTCACTTCAGATGTCCTCTCCCCTCGCTAGCTCGCGCTCTCTCTCTCACTTCTCTCTCTCGCTAGCCGCCCCTTCTCTCTCCTCACTTTCTCTTTCTCTCTCTCGCTAGCTCGCTCCCCTCTCTCTCTCTCTCTCCTCACTTTCTTCCCCTCTGCTAGCTCTTCAAGCCCCCTCTCTCTCCCTCACTTTCTCCCCTTCGCTAGCTCGCTTCCCTCTCTCTCCCTCACTCTCTCTCCCCTCTCTCGCAGCCCTCGCCCCCTCTTCTCCCTGCTACTTCTCTTTCCCCTTCGCTAGTCTCTCTCTCACTCTTCTCTCTCACTTTCTCTTCTCCCTCTCTCTCGCTAGCTCTCTCTTTCTCTCTCCTCTCTCACTCTTCTCTCTCTTTCTTCGCTAGCTCGCTTCCCCTCCTCACTTTCTTCTCCCCTCACTCTCTCTCTTCTCTTTCAGCTCTCCCCCTCTCCCTCACTTTCTCCTCACTCTCCTGTTCCTCTCTTCTCGCCTACTCCTCTCTCCCCTCTCTACCCTCTCTCTCTCCCCCCTCTCTCTCTCCTCCCTCTCTCTCCTCACTTCTCTCTCTTCTCTCTCTCTCTCCTCTCTCTCCTCACTCTTACTTCTCCCCTCTCGCTAGCTCCAGATAGTCTCTCTCCTCTCTCACTCTCCTCTCTTCTCGCTCTTTCTCTTCTCATCTTCTTCCTCTCTTCTCTCACTCTCTTCCTCTCTTTCTAGCTCTTCTTCTCTCTCTCTCCCTCCTTCTTCTTTCTTCCTCTTCGCTAGCTTCTCTCTCTTCTCCCCTCTCTCTCCTGCTTTCTTCTTTTCAAGCAGCTTCTCGCTTCCCTCTCACTTTCTTCTCTTCGTTCCTCCTTCTTTCTCCCTCCTCTCCTCCGCTCCTTTCTTCTCCCTTACTTTCTCACTTCTCTCTCTCACTAGCTCTCTCGCTCCCTCTCTCCTCACTCTCTCCTCACTCTCTTACTCCCCTCTCTCCCCTTACTCCCTCTCCCCTCTCTCTACCCCCTCCCTTCTCCCCTCTCTCTCTCCCTCTCTTACCCCTCTCTCCCTCCCCCTTACCCCCTCTCTTTTCCCCCTCACTCTTACCCCTCTCTCTCTCTCCCTCTCTCTCTCCCCTCTCTCTCCCCTCTCTCTCCCCACTCTCTCCCCACTTTCTCCCCTCTCTCGCTAGCTCGCTCTCTCTCTCCCTCACTCTCCCCTTCTCGCTAGTTCAAGCCTCTCTTCTCCTCACTCTCTTCTCCTCTTCGCTAGCTCTCAAGCCCTCTCTTTTCTCTACTCCCTCTCCCCCTACCCCTCTCTCTCCCTCTCTCTCTCCCCTCTCTCCTCTCTCTCTCTCTCTACCCCTCTCTCTCTCTCCCCCTTCTCTCTCTCTCCCCTCTCTTCCCACTCCTTCATTCCTCTCTCCCTCCTCTCCCCATTCTTTCTTCCCTTCTTCTCGCTTTCTCTTTCTCTTATCTCTCTTCTCCTCACTTTCTCTCTCTTCGCTAGCTTCTTCGCTATCTCTCTTCTCTCTCTTCACTTTCTCCTCGCTTCTTCCCCTTTTCCTCTCTCTACCCCTCTTCTCTTCCTTTCCATTCTTACCCCCCCTCTTCCTCTCCTATCCTCTCTCTCTTCTGATTCTCTCTCCCTCTTCTCTCTCCCCATCTACTTCGCTCTTTTCCCCTCTCTCCCTCTCTCTCTCTCCCATCTCTCTCCCCCTCTCTCTCTCTCTCCCTCCCCTCTCTCCCTGCCATTCCCTCTCTCTCTCTCCTAAACCTCTCTCTGGTTCTCCCCCACTCTTCCTCCCCTTCTCTTCTTCTGTCCCCCTTTGACTTCCCTTACTGAAGAATCAACATCAATGTACATCCCTTCGCTAGTCAGCAGGCAATAACTTGAACTAATCCATCCTACTCAATCTTCCATCTCGCCATCTATCCATCTATTCTCTCTTTCCCTCTACCCAATCTCTCTCTCCCTCCTACCCCTCCCTCTCTCTTTATTCCCCCCTCTCTCTTCTCCCTCTCCCTTCTTTCTTTCCTCTTCTCTCTTTCTTCTCTCTTCTTTCTTCTCTCTCTTCTTACTTCTCTTCTTTCTCTCTTTCTCCTTCTCTTCTCCCTTTCTTCTCTCTTCTTTCTTCTCCTCATTTCTTTCTCCCTCTCTTTCTTCCTCTTCTTCTTTCTTCTTCCTTTCTCTTTTCTTTCCTTCTCTCTCTTCCTTCTCTTTCCTTCTCTCTTTCTTCCTCTCTCTTTCTTCTCTCTTTCTTCTCTCTTTCTCTCTCTCTTTCTCTTCTCCTTCTTTCTCTTTCTCTTCTCTCTCTTTCTCCTCTCTCTTTTTCTCTCTCTCCTCTTCTTTCTTCCTTTTCTTTCTCTTCTTCTCTCTCTTCTCTCCTCTTTCTTCTCTTTCTCTCTTCTCTTCTCCTCTCTTTCTTTCTTCCTTCTCTCTTCTCTCTCTTCTTCTCTCTCTCTCTCCCTTTCTTCTCTTCTTCCTCTCTTTCTTCTCTTCTCTTTCTTCCTCTTCTTTCTCTCTTCTTCCTTTCTCTTCTTTCTTCTCTCTTCTTCCTTTCTCTCTTTCTTCTCCTCTCTTTCTCCTTCTTTCCTTCTCCTTTCTCTTTCTCTCTCTTCTTTCCTTTCTTTCTCTCTCTCTCTCTCCTTCTTTCTTCCCTCTTTCTTTCTTTCCTTCTCTTCTTCTCCTCTTTGCTCTCTCCTCTCTTTCTTCTCCTCTTCTTCCTCTTCTTTCTTCCCTTCTCTCTCTCTCTTCCCTTCTCTCTCTTTCTTCCCTCTCTCTTCCCTCTCTCTCTCTCTCCTTCTCTCTTCTCTCTTCTCTCTCTCTCCTCTTTCTCTCTCTCTTCTCCTTCTCTCTTCCCTTTCTCTCTCTCTCTCTCTCTCTCTCTCTTCTCCTCTCTCTCTCTCTCTCTTTCTCTCTCTCTCTCTCCTCTCTCTCTCTCTCCTCTCTCTCTCTCTCCTCACTCTCTCTCTTCCTCTCTCTCGCTTGCTCTCTCTCCCTCTCTCTCTCTTACTCTCTTCTCTCTCTCTTAGCTCGCCCCTCTTCTCTCCTCACTTCGCTCCTTCGCTAGCTCGCTTCCCCCCCTCTCTCTTTTCCCTCTCTCTTACCCACTCTCTCCCCCTCTCTACCCCCTCTCTCTCTCCCCCTCCCCTCTCCCCTCTCTCTCTCCTCTATCTCTCTCTTACCCCTCTCTCTCTCCCCCTCTCTCTCTCCCCCTCTCTCTCCCTCTCTCTCCCTCTCTCTCTCTCTCCCTCTCTCTCTCTCCCCTCTCTCTCTCTCCCCCCTCTCTCTCTCCCCCACTCTCTCTTCTCTCTCTCGCTACGCTCTCGCCCCCCCTCTCTCTCCTCACTCTCTCTCTCTCCCTCTCTCGCTAGCTCGCCCCCTCTCTCTCTTTCCTCACTCTCTCTTACCCCTCTCTCTCTCCCCCTCTCTTCCCCTCTCTCTACCCTCTCTCTCTCCCCCTCTCTCTCTTACTCCCCTCTCTCTCTCTCCCTATCTCTCTCTTCTCTCCTCCTCTCTCTCCCCCTCTCTCTCTCCCCTCTCTCTCTCCCTCTCTCTCCCTCCCCTCCTCTCTCTCTCTCCCCCTCTCTCTCTCCCCCTCTCTCTCTCCCCTCTCTCTCCCTCTCTCTCTCTCTCTCTCCTCTATCTCTCTCTTACCCCCTCTCTCTCTCCCCCTCTCTCTCTCCCCCTCTCTCTCCCCTCTCTCTCTCTCCCCCTCTATCTCTCTCTCTACCCCCTCTCTCTCCATCTCTCCCCATCTCTCTCCATCTCTCTCCATCTCTCTCCATCTCTCTCCATCTCTCCCATCTCTCCATCTCTCCCTTCCCCATGTATCAATGCTTCAGCTGACGGATTTGGTCTTTTTTGTTTGCTGGTATTTCCTTAGGATCCCCATTAGCTGTTGCAAAAGCAGCAAGAACAGCTCAAGAAAAGAACTACACACAAGAAAACAGAATGTTCTCTACTGACTCAATACTAACAAAACAAAGAGAGAACTTCAATTAAATCCCTTTATCATTTAACTTTTGGCATATATTACATTTTTACATTCAGTAGCATCTATGAGAACATAAACATCATATTTAGGTCAAATAGGGGATGTGGTGAGGTGTTGCTTTTTTGTTTTTATGAAACCAGGTTTGCTGTTCACTTGCACTACACGCGATGGGAAGGGAGTTCCATGCAGTCATGGCTCTGTATATTACTGAATGTTTCCGTGAATTCGTTCTGCATTTGGGGACTATGAAAAGACCCTGGTGGCATGTCTGGTGGGGTAAGTGTGTGTGTCAGTGCTGTATGTATGTTAACTATGCAAGCAATTTGGATTTCTCAAAACATTAATGTTTCTTATAAAAACAAGCAGTCAGTCTCTCTTCTACTTTTAGCCAGGAGAGACTGGCATGCATAGTATTATTCATATTATTTATCTGGTTTCATTGACGAGCCAGCTGCAGTTTTTCTAGGTCCGCTTAGCTGCACCTGACAATAATCAAGATAAGATCAAACTAAAGCCTGAAGGACTTGCTTTGTGAAGTGTGGTCCAAAAACAAAAGCTGAGCATCTCTTTATCACGGACAGACCTCACCCCATCTTCACAACTATTGAATGTTTTGACCATGACAGTTTTACAATCCAAGTAATTTAGTCTCCTAAACTGCTCAACAGCCACGTTATTCATTATCAGATTCAGCAGAGGTCTAGAACTTAGGGAATGAGTTGTAGCAAATACAATGCTTTAAGTTTTCGAGATGTTCTGCACTAGTTGATGTAACAGGACACATTGAGCTTTGACAGCTATTGGTAGAGATAGAACAGAGAGAGAAGCATCTGCCTTTACCTTCCCCTCCTTCCTGTGTCATCGCTAAAGTCAGAGGGGTCATCCTTGCATCCTTGAAATGCTTTATGAGTTGTGTGTGTGTGTGTGTGTGTGTGTGTGTGTGTGTGTGTGTGTGTGTGTGTGTGTGTGTGTGTGTGTGTGTGTGTGTGTGTGTGTGTGTGTGTGTGTGTGTGTGTGTGTGTGTGTGTGTGTGTGTGTGTGTGTGGGTGTGTTTGATCAGAGTCCTGTGTAAAGTGTTGTTGGTCTTCGCTACTATTTGTTTGTGGTTGTATTAAGATGTGAACATTTACATATTAAAATGAGTGTTATAAATACTTGGGATTGGTTAACAGTATGCCTATGAGTGTGTCCGTGGTGATGTTCAATCTGTCTCCCCTGGCGTGGGTGCGTCTGGGCCGCCCCTGGGTTTTGGGAGGCTGATGTTTAAATCCTCAAAGTCGCTGGGCCACTCCGTGCCAAAGCTGGCCCGCCTCAGTCCAGAAGTAATCCAGCGCAAATTCCTTCAGCCTCAGTATCACAGGCCCTGCGCTGTGGAGAGGCAAGCTGCCAGGGCCTAGTGTGTGTAGTGTGTGTGGTGTGTGTTTGAGTGTGCCTGTGTGTGTATATATGTGTTTGTGAGTGTGTGAGCGTGTGTGTGTGTGTGTGTGTGTGTGTGTGTGTGTGTGTGTGTGTGTGTGTGTGTGTGTGTGTGTGTGTGTGTGTGTGTGTGTGTGTGTGTGTGTGTATGTGTGCGTGTGCGTGTGTGTGTGTGTGTGTGCAAGAGTGAGTGTTAATGTGTGTGTGTGCACCTGTATGTGTGTGGGTAGCAGAGAGCCTCTGCTGCTGCTTGCCAGGCTCCAGCCAGCTGACATTCAGCGGGACTTTCTTGCCTCTCCTCCTGGCGCGTCTCCCAGGCAGCCAGCGGTTTGTTGGCCACAGAGCCAGGAGAAAGTGGAGGCCCTTCATTCTCCTGGTTGAACATCCCCGTGTGCTCGTCCCCCAGTGATAAAACATTTGTCTCTTTACGAGTGGGTTAGGTTCTGAAGGGAGGGAGGAGAAGGAGGGAGAGGAAGGGTGTCGGGGAAGGAAGAAAAGGATTGTACACTGTCTTTCTCTTTCTGGTTTTCTCTCCTTCACCTGTAACACAATTCCTTTTACTCAAGATGGTGCCACTTGTGTTTCTGCAGGGGGTATGTTGGTCTACTCAGAGGAGCGTCTTTCACTCATAAACTCACAGATCACAATGTTGCTCTGTAATTCATGACCTCTGTGCCGTTAACCTCTTAAATACTAATGCCACGTCCCTATAGTCTGTTGATCTAATTGAACTGTAATGAGTAGAAATACTTCATGCAAAGCTGGTGCAGAATACAACATGATGTCTTGAACGTTGACATTTAATGAGTTGCCTGTCTGTCTTTCCCTCGTTCACACTTTGACGTTAATAAACCTGAACATTATTGAATCCTATTTAAAGAGGGCTGAGTTTGAGAAAGGCTTTGGAGAGACAATAAAACATCCTGTTTTTAATGTTCACAGCATCTCGCCGTTTCATGTTCATACGCTATCTGGAATTAATTGCTTTTTCAAAGTGTGTGTGTGTGCATGTTTGTGAAGGGTGTGTGTGTGGTTTGTCTCTGCATAGTTACGTGTAGCGGAGGTGTACATTGTGTGTGATTGGGAGTGTGTATGCCTGAATGTGTGGTGTACATCTGTGTGTGTTTGGTGAATGTGCTTGTAATGTTGTGTGTAGTGGAGGTGTACACTGTGTGTGCACGTGGGTGCATGCGTGTGTGGGTGTGTTTGTGTCCCAACATCACTCAACAAACAGCCAGGAGACGCAGAGAAACAACTGTGTCCTAATTAAAACGATGTGTGTCTGTTCTTGTGCAGAGTATTATACTGCTGAAGCATGTGAAGCAGTTTTAAGCAGATCCAAACTCCTTTTCCATATATCTAAAAAGGATGCATTATCAGCTTTTTCTTCATGTGAAATAGGATATGTACACTCTTCTATTCCCCGTGTAGATGCTTAGTACACATTAGATCACCAGAGGCCATTCATGAAAGCCCACAAAATTGTCAGAGACTAGGGCCTCCCGGGTGGTCAGTGGTCTAAGGCACTGCATCACATTGGTGCGACTGGCTTCCGGGTTGGATGCACGCTGTGTTAAGAAGCAGTGCGGCTTGGTTGGGTTGTGTTTCGGAGGACGCATGACTATCGACCTTTGTCTCTCCCGAGCCCGAACGGGAGTTGTAGCGATGAGACAAGACAGTAACTACTAACAATTGGATACCACGAAATTAGAGAGAAAAAGGGGTAAAAAAAATAAATAAAATAAAATTTAAAAAAATCTAATCAAATCAAATGTATTTATATAGCCCTTCGTACATCAGCTGATATCTCAAAGTGCTGTACAGAAACCCAGCCTAAAACCCCAAACAGCAAGCAATGCAGGTGTAGAAGCACGGTGGCTAGGAAAAACTCCCTAGAAAGGCCAAAACCTAGGAAGAAACCTAGAGAGGAACCAGGCTATGTGGGGTGGCCAGTCCTCTTCTGGCTGCGCCGGGTGGAGATTATAACAGAACATGGCCAAGATGTTCAAATGTTCATAAATGACCAGCATGGTCAAATAATAATAAGGCTGAACTGTTGAAACTGGAGCAGCAGCACGGTCAGGTGGACTGGGGACAGCAAGGAGTCATCATGTCAGGTAGTCCTGGGGCATGGTCCTAGGGATCAGGTCAGTTGAAACTGGAGCAGCAGCACGGCCAGGTGGACTGGGGACAGCAAGGAATCATCATGTCAGGTAGTCCTGGTGCATGGTCCTAGGGCTCAGGTCCTCCGAGAGAGAGAAAGAAAGAGAGAAGGAGAGAATTAGAGAACGCACACTTAGATTCACACAGGACACCGAATAGGACAGGAGAAGTACTCCAGATATAACAAACTGACCCTAGCCCCCCCGACACAAACTACTGCAGCGTAAATACTGGAGGCTGAGACAGGAGGGGTCAGGAGACACTGTGGCCCCATCCGAGGACACCCCTAGACAGGGCCAAACAGGAAGGATATAACCCCACCCACTTTGCCAAAGCACAGCCCCCACACCACTAGAGGGATATCTTCAACCACCAACTTACCATCCTGAGACAAGGCTGAGTATAGCCCACAAAGAATTGTCAGAGACTCCAGTCTAGACTGTTTTCTCTGCTACCGCATGGCAAGCGATACCGGAGCGCTAAGTCTAGGACCAAAAGGCTCCTCAACAGCTTCTACCCCCAAGCCATTAGACTGCTGAACAATTCATAAAAATCGCTACTGGACTATTTACATTGACACCCCCCCTGAACACTGTTGCTATTCACTGTTTGTTTGTTACCTATGCATAGTCACTTCACCCCCACCTACATGTACAGATTACCTCAACTAGCCTGTACCCTCACACACTGACTTGGTACCGGTGCCCCCTGTATAGAGCCTCGTTATTCTTATTGTGTTACTGTTCTTATCGTTTTATTATTACTTTTTATTTTAGCCTACTTGGTAAATATTTTCTTAACTTTTCTTGAACTGCACTGTAGGTTAAGGGCTTGTAAGTAAGCACTTCACGGTAAAGTCTACACTGTAGGTTAAGGGCTTGTAAGTAAGCACTTCACGGTAAAGTCTACACTGTAGGTTAAGGGCTTGTAAGTAAGCACTTCACGGTAAAGTCTACACTGTAGGTTAAGGGCTTGTAAGTAAGCACTTCACGGTAAAGTCTACACTGTAGGTTAAGGGCTTGTAAGTAAGCACTTCACGGTAAAGTCTACACTGTAGGTTAAGGGCTTGTAAGTAAGCACTTCACGGTAAAGTCTACACTGTAGGTTAAGGGCTTGTAAGTAAGCACTTCACGGTAAAGTCTACACTGTAGGTTAAGGGATTGTAAGTAAGCACTTCACGGTAAAGTCTACACTGTAGGTTAAGGGCTTGTAAGTAAGCACTTCACGGTAAAGTCTACACTGTAGGTTAAGGGCTTGTAAGTAAGCACTTCACGGTAAAGTCTACACTGTAGGTTAAGGGCTTGTAAGTAAGCACTTCACGGTAAAGTCTACACTGTAGGTTAAGGGCTTGTAAGTAAGCACTTCACGGTAAAGTCTACACTGTAGGTTAAGGGCTTGTAAGTAAGCACTTCACGGTAAAGTCTACACTGTAGGTTAAGGGCTTGTAAGTAAGCACTTCACGGTAAAGTCTACACTGTAGGTTAAGGGCTTGTAAGTAAGCACTTCACGGTAAAGTCTACACTGTAGGTTAAGGGCTTGTAAGTAAGCACTTCACCGTAAAGTCTACACTGTAGGTTAAGGGCTTGTAAGTAAGCACTTCACGGTAAAGTCTACACTGTAGGTTAAGGGCTTGTAAGTAAGCACTTCACCGTAAAGTCTACACTGTAGGTTAAGGGCTTGTAAGTAAGCACTTCACCGTAAAGTCTACACTGTAGGTTAAGGGCTTGTAAGTAAGCACTTCACCGTAAAGTCTACACTGTAGGTTAAGGGCTTGTAAGTAAGCACTTCACCGTAAAGTCTACACTGTAGGTTAAGGGCTTGTAAGTAAGCACTTCACCGTAAAGTCTACACTGTAGGTTAAGGGCTTGTAAGTAAGCACTTCACGGTAAAGTCTACACTGTAGGTTAAGGGCTTGTAAGTAAGCACTTCACCGTAAAGTCTACACTGTAGGTTAAGGGCTTGTAAGTAAGCACTTCACGGTAAAGTCTACACTGTAGGTTAAGGGCTTGTAAGTAAGCACTTCACCGTAAAGTCTACACTGTAGGTTAAGGGCTTGTAAGTAAGCACTTCACCGTAAAGTCTACACTGTAGGTTAAGGGCTTGTAAGTAAGCACTTCACCGTAAAGTCTACACTGTAGGTTAAGGGCTTGTAAGTAAGCACTTCACCGTAAAGTCTACACTGTAGGTTAAGGGCTTGTAAGTAAGCACTTCACGGTAAAGTCTACACTGTAGGTTAAGGGCTTGTAAGTAAGCACTTCACGGTAAAGTCTACACTGTAGGTTAAGGGCTTGTAAGTAAACTTCACGTAAAGTCTACACTGTAGGTTAAGGGCTTGTAAGTAAGCACTTCACGGTAAAGTCTACACTGTAGGTTAAGGGCTTGTAAGTAAGCACTCACGGTAAAGTCTACACTGTAGGTTAAGGGCTTGTAAGTAAGCACTTCACGGTAAAGTCTACACTGTAGGTTAAGGGCTTGTAAGTAAGCACTTCACCGTAAAGTCTACACTGTAGGTTAAGGGCTTGTAAGTAAGCACTTCACCGTAAAGTCTACACTGTAGGTTAAGGGCTTGTAAGTAAGCACTTCACGGTAAAGTCTACACTGTAGGTTAAGGGCTTGTAAGTAAGCACTTCACGGTAAAGTCTACACTGTAGATTAAGGGCTTGTAAGTAAGCACTTCACGGTAAAGTCTACACTGTAGGTTAAGGGATTGTAAGTAAGCACTTCACGGTAAAGTCTACACTGTAGATTAAGGGCTTGTAAGTAAGCACTTCACCGTAAAGTCTACACTGTAGATTAAGGGCTTGTAAGTAAGCACTTCACCGTAAAGTCTACACTGTAGATTAAGGGCTTGTAAGTAAGCACTTCACGGTAAAGTCTACACTGTAGGTTAAGGGCTTGTAAGTAAGCACTTCACCGTAAAGTCTACACTGTAGGTTAAGGGATTGTAAGTAAGCACTTCACGGTAAAGTCTACACTGTAGATTAAGGGCTTGTAAGTAAGCACTTCACCGTAAAGTCTACACTGTAGATTAAGGGCTTGTAAGTAAGCACTTCACGGTAAAGTCTACACTGTAGGTTAAGGGATTGTAAGTAAGCACTTCACGGTAAAGTCTACACTGTAGATTAAGGGCTTGTAAGTAAGCACTTCACGGTAAAGTCTACACTTGTTGTATTCAACGCATTTGGCAAATAAAGTTTGATTTGCTTTGATGTGATGATGGACTCAGTGGGCAGTGGGGTCAACCTCCAAACAGAAAGAGAAGTTAGGATATTAAACCCCGGGAACAGAACCAACCCAAACACATTCTGGTTAAAGAGTCTGCATCCCAAATGATTCCCTGTCCCCTTCATAGTGCATTACTTCACCCTATTCTCCCTGGGCAACGGTAGTGCACTACATAGCAAATGGTGTGCAATTTAGGACAGCTTGCGAGAGCTGAGACGGTAAGTCAGACGGGCCATTTTCACCGTTTTTTGTATAAAATGTCAGCTAATGCAGTGTGTGCTGGCGCCAGTGGTGTGTAAGGCTGTACGGTGGTACTGTCAGTAATGTGTTTATATAATATCCTTCACATTCCATGCTAAGAGCCTCCAACTCTACCAAGTTCATTCAAGCAGGACACGCAGTCACACACACATGTAGGCACATGCACATGCACACCAATACAGAATTGTGTGCAAACATAGCCGAGAGTGCACAGACACAGACACAGACACAGACACACACACACCCACAAACAAACACACACACACACACAATCGCACGCACGCACACACACACACACACACACACGCACGCACGCACGCACGCACGCACGCACGCACGCACGCACACACACACACACACACACACACACACACATACTTCCCCATACTTCCCCATAGTCCTGTGTTACTGTCCTGTGTTATAGTCCTGTGTTATAGTCCTGTGTTATAGACCTGTGTTACAGTCCTGTGTTATAGTCCTGTGTTATAGACATGTGTTATAGACATGTGTTATAGTCCTGTGTTATAGACCTGTGTTATAGACCTGTGTTATAGTCCTGTGTTATAGTCCTGTGTTATAGTCCTGTGTTATAGACCTGTGTTACAGTCCTGTGTTATAGACCTGTGTTATAGTCCTGTGTTATAGTCCTGTGTTATAGTCCTGTGTTATAGACCTGTGTTATAGACCTGTGTTATAGACCTGTGTTATAGTCCTGTGTTACAGTCCTGTGTTATAGTCCTGTGTTATAGACATGTGTTACAGTCCTGTGTTATAGACCTGTGTCGTGGTCCTGTGTTACAGTCTGTGTCGTAGTCCTGTGTTATAGACCTGTGTTATAGACCTGTGTTATAGTCCTGTGTTACAGTCCTGTGTTATAGTCCTGTGTTATAGACCTGTGTTACAGTCCTGTGTTATAGACCTGTGTTATTGTCCTGTGTTATAGACCTGTGTTATAGCCCTGTGTTATAGACCTGCGTTATAGACCTGTGTTATAGTCCTGTGTTATAGACATGTGTTACAGTCCTGTGTTATAGTCCTGTGTTACAGTCCTGTGATATAGTCCTGTGTTGTAGTCCTGTGTTATAGTCCTGTGTTATAGACCTGTGTTATAGTCCTGTGTTATAGTCCTGTGTTCTAGTCCTGTGTTATAGACCTGTGTTATAGACCTGTGTTATAGACCTGTGTTACATTCCTGTGTTACAGTCCTGTGTTATAGTCCTGTGTTATAGTCCTGTGTTATAGTCCTGTGTTATAGACCTGTGTTATAGTCCTGTGTTATAGACCTGTGTTATAGTCCTGTGTCGTGGTCCTGTGTTATAGTCCTGTGTTATAGTCCTGTGTTATAGACCTGTGTTATAGACCTGTGTTATAGTCCTGTGTTATAGTCGTGTGTTATAGTCCTGTGTTATAGTCCTGTGTTATAGTCCTGTGTTATAGACCTTTGTTACAGTCCTGTGTTATAGTCCTGTGTTATAGTCCTGTGTTATAGACCTGTGTTATAGACCTGTGTTATAGTCCTGTGTTATAGTCGTGTGTTATAGTCCTGTGTTATAGTCCTGTGTTATAGTCCTGTGTTATAGACCTTTGTTACAGTCCTGTGTTATAGTCCTGTGTTATAGTCCTGTGTTATAGACCTGTGTTATAGACCTGTGTTATAGTCCTGTGTTATAGTCGTGTGTTATAGTCCTGTGTTATAGTCCTGTGTTATAGTCCTGTGTTATAGACCTGTGTCGTGGTCCTGTGTTATAGTCCTGTGTTATAGTCCTGTGTTACAATCCTGTGTTATAGTCCTGTGTTATAGACCTGTGTTATCGTCCTGTGTTATAGACCTGTGTCGTGGTCCTGTGTTATAGTCCTGTGTTATAGTCCTGTGTTACAGTCCTGTGTTATAGTCCTGTGTTATAGACCTGTGTTATAGTCCTGTGTTATAGTCCTGTGTTATAGTCTTGTGTTATAGTCCTGTGTTATAGTCTTGTGATATAGTCTTGTGATATAGTCCTGTGTTACAGTCCTGTGTTATAGACCTGTGTTATAGTCCTGTGTTATAGACCTGTGTTATAGCCCTGTGTTATAGACCTGCGTTATAGACCTGTGTTATAGTCCTGTGTTATAGACATGTGTTACAGTCCTGTGTTATAGTCCTGTGTTACAGTCCTGTGTTATAGTCCTGTGTTATAGTCCTGTGTTATAGTCCTGTGTTATAGACCTGTGTTATAGTCCTGTGTTATAGTCCTGTGTTCTAGTCCTGTGTTATAGACCTGTGTTATAGACCTGTGTTATAGACCTGTGTTACATTCCTGTGTTACAGTCCTGTGTTATAGTCCTGTGTTATAGTCCTGTGTTATAGTCCTGTGTTATAGACCTGTGTTATAGTCCTGTGTTATAGACCTGTGTTACAGTCCTGTGTTATAGTCCTGTGTTATAGACATGTTTATAGACATGTGTTATAGTCCTGTGTTATAGACCTGTGTTATAGACCTGCTTTACAGTCCTGTGTTATAGTCCTGTGTTATAGTCCTGTGTTATAGACCTGTGTTACAGTCCTGTGTTATAGACCTGTGTTATAGTCCTGTGTTATAGTCCTGTGTTATAGTCCTGTGTTATAGACCTGTGTTATAGACCTGTGTTATAGACCTGTGTTATAGTCCTGTGTTACAGTCCTGTGTTATAGTCCTGTGTTATAGACCTGTGTTACAGTCCTGTGTTATAGACCTGTGTCGTGGTCCTGTGTTACAGTCTGTGTCGTAGTCCTGTGTTATAGACCTGTGTTATAGACCTGTGTTATAGTCCTGTGTTACAGTCCTGTGTTATAGTCCTGTGTTATAGACCTGTGTTACAGTCCTGTGTTATAGACCTGTGTTATTGTCCTGTGTTATAGACCTGTGTTATAGCCCTGTGTTATAGACCTGCGTTATAGACCTGTGTTATAGTCCTGTGTTATAGACATGTGTTACAGTCCTGTGTTATAGTCCTGTGTTACAGTCCTGTGATATAGTCCTGTGTTGTAGTCCTGTGTTATAGTCCTGTGTTATAGACCTGTGTTATAGTCCTGTGTTATAGTCCTGTGTTCTAGTCCTGTGTTATAGACCTGTGTTATAGACCTGTGTTATAGACCTGTGTTACATTCCTGTGTTACAGTCCTGTGTTATAGTCCTGTGTTATAGTCCTGTGTTATAGTCCTGTGTTATAGACCTGTGTTATAGTCCTGTGTTATAGACCTGTGTTATAGTCCTGTGTCGTGGTCCTGTGTTATAGTCCTGTGTTATAGTCCTGTGTTATAGACCTGTGTTATAGACCTGTGTTATAGTCCTGTGTTATAGTCGTGTGTTATAGTCCTGTGTTATAGTCCTGTGTTATAGTCCTGTGTTATAGACCTTTGTTACAGTCCTGTGTTATAGTCCTGTGTTATAGTCCTGTGTTATAGACCTGTGTTATAGACCTGTGTTATAGTCCTGTGTTATAGTCGTGTGTTATAGTCCTGTGTTATAGTCCTGTGTTATAGTCCTGTGTTATAGACCTTGTTACAGTCCTGTGTTATAGTCCTGTGTTATAGTCCTGTGTTATAGACCTGTGTTATAGACCTGTGTTATAGTCCTGTGTTATAGTCGTGTGTTATAGTCCTGTGTTATAGTCCTGTGTTATAGTCCTGTGTTATAGACCTGTGTCGTGGTCCTGTGTTATAGTCCTGTGTTATAGTCCTGTGTTACAATCCTGTGTTATAGTCCTGTGTTATAGACCTGTGTTATCGTCCTGTGTTATAGACCTGTGTCGTGGTCCTGTGTTATAGTCCTGTGTTATAGTCCTGTGTTACAGTCCTGTGTTATAGTCCTGTGTTATAGACCTGTGTTATAGTCCTGTGTTATAGTCCTGTGTTATAGTCTTGTGTTATAGTCCTGTGTTATAGTCTTGTGATATAGTCTTGTGATATAGTCCTGTGTTACAGTCCTGTGTTATAGACCTGTGTTATAGTCCTGTGTTATAGACCTGTGTTATAGCCCTGTGTTATAGACCTGCGTTATAGACCTGTGTTATAGTCCTGTGTTATAGACATGTGTTACAGTCCTGTGTTATAGTCCTGTGTTACAGTCCTGTGTTATAGTCCTGTGTTATAGTCCTGTGTTATAGTCCTGTGTTATAGACCTGTGTTATAGTCCTGTGTTATAGTCCTGTGTTCTAGTCCTGTGTTATAGACCTGTGTTATAGACCTGTGTTATAGACCTGTGTTACATTCCTGTGTTACAGTCCTGTGTTATAGTCCTGTGTTATAGTCCTGTGTTATAGTCCTGTGTTATAGACCTGTGTTATAGTCCTGTGTTATAGACCTGTGTTATAGTCCTGTGTCGTGGTCCTGTGTTATAGTCCTGTGTTATAGTCCTGTGTTATAGACCTGTGTTATAGACCTGTGTTATATTCCTGTGTTATAGTCCTGTGTTATAGTCCTGTGTTATAGACCTGTGTTATAGACCTGTGTTATAGACCTGTGTTATAGTCCTGTGTTACAGTCCTGTGTTATAGTCCTGTGTTATAGACCTGTGTTACAGTCCTGTGTTATAGACCTGTGTCGTGGTCCTGTGTTACAGTCTGTGTCGTAGTCCTGTGTTATAGACCTGTGTTATAGACCTGTGTTACAGTCAGTCCTGTGTTATAGACCTGTGTTATAGTCCTGTGTTATAGTCCTGTGTTATAGTCCTGTGTTATAGACCTGTGTTATAGTCCTGTGTTATAGTCCTGTGTTATAGTCTTGTGATATAGTCTTGTGATATAGTCCTGTGTTACAGTCCTGTGTTATAGCCCTGTGTTATAGACCTGCGTTATAGACCTGTGTTATAGTCCTGTGTTATAGACATGTGTTACAGTCCTGTGTTATAGTCCTGTGTTACAGTCCTGTGTTATAGTCCTGTGTTATAGTCCTGTGTTATAGTCCTGTGTTATAGACCTGTGTTATAGTCCTGTGTTATAGTCCTGTGTTCTAGTCCTGTGTTATAGACCTGTGTTATAGACCTGTGTTATAGACCTGTGTTACATTCCTGTGTTACAGTCCTGTGTTATAGTCCTGTGTTATAGTCCTGTGTTATAGACCTGTGTTATAGTCCTGTGTTATAGACCTGTGTTATAGTCCTGTGTCGTGGTCCTGTGTTATAGTCCTGTGTTATAGTCCTGTGTTATAGACCTGTGTTATAGACCTGTGTTATAGTCCTGTGTTATAGTCGTGTGTTATAGTCCTGTGTTATAGTCCTGTGTTATAGTCCTGTGTTATAGACCTTTGTTACAGTCCTGTGTTATAGTCCTGTGTTATAGTCCTGTGTTATAGACCTGTGTTATAGACCTGTGTTATAGTCCTGTGTTATAGTCGTGTGTTATAGTCCTGTGTTATAGTCCTGTGTTATAGTCCTGTGTTATAGACCTGTGTCGTGGTCCTGTGTTATAGTCCTGTGTTATAGTCCTGTGTTACAGTCCTGTGTTATAGTCCTGTGTTATAGACCTGTGTTATCGTCCTGTGTTATAGACCTGTGTTATAGTCCTGTGTTATAGACCTGTGTTATAGTCCTGTGTTATAGTCCTGTGTTATAGTCTTGTGTTATAGTCCTGTGTTATAGTCTTGTGATATAGTCTTGTGATATAGTCCTGTGTTACAGTCCTGTGTTATAGACCTGTGTTATAGTCCTGTGTTATAGACCTGTGTTATAGCCCTGTGTTATAGACCTGCGTTATAGACCTGTGTTATAGTCCTGTGTTATAGACATGTGTTACAGTCCTGTGTTATAGTCCTGTGTTACAGTCCTGTGTTATAGTCCTGTGTTATAGTCCTGTGTTATAGTCCTGTGTTATAGACCTGTGTTGTAGTCCTGTGTTATAGTCCTGTGTTCTAGTCCTGTGTTATAGACCTGTGTTATAGACCTGTGTTATAGACCTGTGTTACATTCCTGTGTTACAGTCCTGTGTTATAGTCCTGTGTTATAGTCCTGTGTTATAGTCCTGTGTTATAGACCTGTGTTATAGTCCTGTGTTATAGACCTGTGTTATAGTCCTGTGTCGTGGTCCTGTGTTATAGTCCTGTGTTATAGTCCTGTGTTATAGACCTGTGTTATAGACCTGTGTTATATTCCTGTGTTATAGTCCTGTGTTATAGTCCTGTGTTATAGACCTGTGTTATAGACCTGTGTTATAGACCTGTGTTACAGTCCTGTGTTATAGTCCTGTGTTATAGACCTGTGTTATAGTCCTGTGTTATAGACCTGTGTTATAGTCCTGTGTCGTGGTCCTGTGTTATAGTCCTGTGTTATAGTCCTGTGTTATAGACCTGTGTTATAGACCTGTGTTATATTCCTGTGTTATAGTCCTGTGTTATAGTCCTGTGTTATAGACCTGTGTTATAGACCTGTGTTATAGACCTGTGTTACAGTCCTGTGTTATAGTCCTGTGTTATAGACCTGTGTTACAGTCCTGTGTTATAGACCTGTGTTGTGGTCCTGTGTTACAGTCTGTGTCGTAGTCCTGTGTTATAGACCTGTGTTACAGTCAGTCCTGTGTTATAGACCTGTGTTATAGTCCTGTGTTATAGTCCTGTGTTATAGTCCTGTGTTATAGACCTGTGTTATAGTCCTGTGTTATAGTCCTGTGTTATAGTCTTGTGATATAGTCTTGTGATATAGTCCTGTGTTACAGTCCTGTGTTATAGACCTGTGTTATAGTCCTGTGTTATAGACCTGTGTTATAGCCCTGTGTTATAGACCTGCGTTATAGACCTGTGTTATAGTCCTGTGTTATAGACATGTGTTACAGTCCTGTGTTATAGTCCTGTGTTACAGTCCTGTGTTATAGTCCTGTGTTATAGTCCTGTGTTATAGACCTGTGTTATAGTCCTGTGTTATAGTCCTGTGTTCTAGTCCTGTGTTATAGACCTGTGTTATAGACCTGTGTTATAGACCTGTGTTACATTCCTGTGTTACAGTCCTGTGTTATAGTCCTGTGTTATAGTCCTGTGTTATAGACCTGTGTTATAGTCCTGTGTTATAGACCTGTGTTATAGTCCTGTGTCGTGGTCCTGTGTTATAGTCCTGTGTTATAGTCATGTGTTATAGACCTGTGTTATAGACCTGTGTTATAGTCCTGTGTTATAGTCGTGTGTTATAGTCCTGTGTTATAGTCCTGTGTTATAGTCCTGTGTTATAGACCTTTGTTACAGTCCTGTGTTATAGTCCTGTGTTATAGTCCTGTGTTATAGACCTGTGTTATAGACCTGTGTTATAGTCCTGTGTTATAGTCCTGTGTTATAGTCCTGTGTTATAGACCTGTGTCGTGGTCCTGTGTTATAGTCCTGTGTTATAGTCCTGTGTTACAGTCCTGTGTTATAGTCCTGTGTTATAGACCTGTGTTATCGTCCTGTGTTATAGACCTGTGTTGGTCCTGTGTTATAGTCCTGTGTTATAGTCCTGTGTTACAGTCCTTTGTTATAGTCCTGTGTTATAGACCTGTGTTATAGTTCTGTGTTATAGTCCTGTGTTATAGTCTTGTGTTATAGTCCTGTGTTATAGTCCTGTGTTATAGACCTGTGTTATAGACCTGTGTTATAGACCTGTGTTATAGTCCTGTGTTACAGTCCTGTGTTATAGTCCTGTGTTATAGACCTGTGTTACAGTCCTGTGTTATAGACCTGTGTCGTGGTCCTGTGTTACAGTCTGTGTCGTAGTCCTGTGTTATAGACCTGTGTTATAGACCTGTGTTATAGTCCTGTGTTACAGTCCTGTGTTATAGTCCTGTGTTATAGACCTGTGTTACAGTCCTGTGTTATAGACCTGTGTTATTGTCCTGTGTTATAGACCTGTGTTATAGCCCTGTGTTATAGACCTGCGTTATAGACCTGTGTTATAGTCCTGTGTTATAGACATGTGTTACAGTCCTGTGTTATAGTCCTGTGTTACAGTCCTGTGTTATAGTCCTGTGTTATAGTCCTGTGTTATAGTCCTGTGTTATAGACCTGTGTTATAGTCCTGTGTTATAGTCCTGTGTTCTAGTCCTGTGTTATAGACCTGTGTTATAGACCTGTGTTACATTCCTGTGTTATAGTCCTGTGTTATAGTCCTGTGTTATAGTCCTGTGTTATAGTCCTGTGTTATAGACCTGTGTTATAGTCCTGTGTTATAGACCTGTGTTATAGTCCTGTGTCGTGGTCCTGTGTTATAGTCCTGTGTTATAGTCCTGTGTTATAGACCTGTGTTATAGACCTGTGTTATAGTCCTGTGTTATAGTCGTGTGTTATAGTCCTGTGTTATAGTCCTGTGTTATAGTCCTGTGTTATAGACCTTTGTTACAGTCCTGTGTTATAGTCCTGTGTTATAGTCCTGTGTTATAGACCTGTGTTATAGACCTGCGTTATAGACCTGTGTTATAGTCCTGTGTTATAGACCTGTGTTATAGTCCTGTGTTATAGACCTGTGTTACAGTCCTGTGTTATAGTCCTGTGTTATAGTCCTGTGTTATAGACCTGTGTTATAGACCTGTGTTATAGTCCTGTGTTATAGTCGTGTGTTATAGTCCTGTGTTATAGTCCTGTGTTATAGTCCTGTGTTATAGACCTGTGTCGTGGTCCTGTGTTATAGTCCTGTGTTATAGTCCTGTGTTACAGTCCTGTGTTATAGTCCTGTGTTATAGACCTGTGTTATCGTCCTGTGTTATAGACCTGTGTCGTGGTCCTGTGTTATAGTCCTGTGTTATAGTCCTGTGTTACAGTCCTGTGTTATAGTCCTGTGTTATAGACCTGTGTTATAGTCCTGTGTTATAGTCCTGTGTTATAGTCTTGTGTTATAGTCCTGTGTTATAGTCTTGTGATATAGTCTTGTGATATAGTCCTGTGTTACAGTCCTGTGTTATAGACCTGTGTTATAGTCCTGTGTTATAGACCTGTGTTATAGCCCTGTGTTATAGACCTGCGTTATAGACCTGTGTTATAGTCCTGTGTTATAGACATGTGTTACAGTCCTGTGTTATAGTCCTGTGTTACAGTCCTGTGTTATAGTCCTGTGTTATAGTCCTGTGTTATAGTCCTGTGTTATAGACCTGTGTTATAGTCCTGTGTTATAGTCCTGTGTTCTAGTCCTGTGTTATAGACCTGTGTTATAGACCTGTGTTATAGACCTGTGTTACATTCCTGTGTTACAGTCCTGTGTTATAGTCCTGTGTTATAGTCCTGTGTTATAGTCCTGTGTTATAGACCTGTGTTATAGTCCTGTGTTATAGACCTGTGTTATAGTCCTGTGTCGTGGTCCTGTGTTATAGTCCTGTGTTATAGTCCTGTGTTATAGACCTGTGTTATAGACCTGTGTTATATTCCTGTGTTATAGTCCTGTGTTATAGTCCTGTGTTATAGACCTGTGTTATAGACCTGTGTTATAGACCTGTGTTATAGTCCTGTGTTACAGTCCTGTGTTATAGTCCTGTGTTATAGACCTGTGTTACAGTCCTGTGTTATAGACCTGTGTCGTGGTCCTGTGTTACAGTCTGTGTCGTAGTCCTGTGTTATAGACCTGTGTTATAGACCTGTGTTACAGTCAGTCCTGTGTTATAGACCTGTGTTATAGTCCTGTGTTATAGTCCTGTGTTATAGTCCTGTGTTATAGACCTGTGTTATAGTCCTGTGTTATAGTCCTGTGTTATAGTCTTGTGATATAGTCTTGTGATATAGTCCTGTGTTACAGTCCTGTGTTATAGACCTGTGTTATAGTCCTGTGTTATAGACCTGTGTTATAGCCCTGTGTTATAGACCTGCGTTATAGACCTGTGTTATAGTCCTGTGTTATAGACATGTGTTACAGTCCTGTGTTATAGTCCTGTGTTACAGTCCTGTGTTATAGTCCTGTGTTATAGTCCTGTGTTATAGTCCTGTGTTATAGACCTGTGTTATAGTCCTGTGTTATAGTCCTGTGTTCTAGTCCTGTGTTATAGACCTGTGTTATAGACCTGTGTTACATTCCTGTGTTACAGTCCTGTGTTATAGTCCTGTGTTATAGTCCTGTGTTATAGTCCTGTGTTATAGTCCTGTGTTATAGACCTGTGTTATAGTCCTGTGTCGTGGTCCTGTGTTATAGTCCTGTGTTATAGTCCTGTGTTATAGACCTGTGTTATAGACCTGTGTTATAGTCCTGTGTTATAGTCCTGTGTTATAGTCCTGTGTTATAGTCCTGTGTTATAGACCTTTGTTACAGTCCTGTGTTATAGTCCTGTGTTATAGTCCTGTGTTATAGACCTGTGTTATAGACCTGTGTTATAGTCCTGTGTTATAGTCGTGTGTTATAGTCGTGTGTTATAGTCCTGTGTTATAGTCCTGTGTTATAGACCTGTGTTATAGTCCTGTGTTATAGTCCTGTGTTATAGTCCTGTGTTATAGTCCTGTGTTATAGTCCTGTGTTATAGACCTGTGTTATCGTCCTGTGTTATAGACCTGTGTTATAGTCCTGTGTTATAGACCTGTGTTATAGTCCTGTGTTATAGTCCTGTGTTATAGTCTTGTGTTATAGTCCTGTGTTATAGTCTTGTGATATAGTCTTGTGATATAGTCCTGTGTTACAGTCCTGTGTTATAGACCTGTGTTATAGTCCTGTGTTATAGACCTGTGTTATAGCCTTGTGTTATAGACCTCGTTATAGACCTGTGTTATAGTCCTGTGTTATAGACATGTGTTACAGTCCTGTGTTATAGTCCTGTGTTACAGTCCTGTGTTATAGTCCTGTGTTATAGTCCTGTGTTATAGTCCTGTGTTATAGACCTGTGTTGTAGTCCTGTGTTATAGTCCTGTGTTCTAGTCCTGTGTTATAGACCTGTGTTATAGACCTGTGTTATAGACCTGTGTTACATTCCTGTGTTACAGTCCTGTGTTATAGTCCTGTGTTATAGTCCTGTGTTATAGTCCTGTGTTATAGACCTGTGTTATAGTCCTGTGTTATAGACCTGTGTTATAGTCCTGTGTCGTGGTCCTGTGTTATAGTCCTGTGTTATAGTCCTGTGTTATAGACCTGTGTTATAGACCTGTGTTATATTCCTGTGTTATAGTCCTGTGTTATAGTCCTGTGTTATAGACCTGTGTTATAGACCTGTGTTATAGACCTGTGTTACAGTCCTGTGTTATAGTCCTGTGTTATAGACCTGTGTTACAGTCCTGTGTTATAGACCTGTGTTGTGGTCCTGTGTTACAGTCTGTGTCGTAGTCCTGTGTTATAGACCTGTGTTACAGTCAGTCCTGTGTTATAGACCTGTGTTATAGTCCTGTGTTATAGTCCTGTGTTATAGTCCTGTGTTATAGACCTGTGTTATAGTCCTGTGTTATAGTCCTGTGTTATAGTCTTGTGATATAGTCTTGTGATATAGTCCTGTGTTACAGTCCTGTGTTATAGACCTGTGTTATAGTCCTGTGTTATAGACCTGTGTTATAGCCCTGTGTTATAGACCTGCGTTATAGACCTGTGTTATAGTCCTGTGTTATAGACATGTGTTACAGTCCTGTGTTATAGTCCTGTGTTATAGTCCTGTGTTATAGTCCTGTGTTATAGTCCTGTGTTATAGACCTGTGTTATAGTCCTGTGTTATAGTCCTGTGTTCTAGTCCTGTGTTATAGACCTGTGTTATAGTCCTGTGTTATAGACCTGTGTTGTAGTCCTGTGTTATAGTCCTGTGTTCTAGTCCTGTGTTATAGACCTGTGTTATAGACCTGTGTTATAGACCTGTGTTACATTCCTGTGTTACAGTCCTGTGTTATAGTCCTGTGTTATAGTCCTGTGTTATAGTCCTGTGTTATAGACCTGTGTTATAGTCCTGTGTTATAGACCTGTGTTATAGTCCTGTGTCGTGGTCCTGTGTTATAGTCCTGTGTTATAGTCCTGTGTTATAGACCTGTGTTATAGACCTGTGTTATATTCCTGTGTTATAGTCCTGTGTTATAGTCCTGTGTTATAGACCTGTGTTATAGACCTGTGTTATAGACCTGTGTTACAGTCCTGTGTTATAGTCCTGTGTTATAGACCTGTGTTACAGTCCTGTGTTATAGACCTGTGTTGTGGTCCTGTGTTACAGTCTGTGTCGTAGTCCTGTGTTATAGACCTGTGTTACAGTCAGTCCTGTGTTATAGACCTGTGTTATAGTCCTGTGTTATAGTCCTGTGTTATAGTCCTGTGTTATAGACCTGTGTTATAGTCCTGTGTTATAGTCCTGTGTTATAGTCTTGTGATATAGTCTTGTGATATAGTCCTGTGTTACAGTCCTGTGTTATAGACCTGTGTTATAGTCCTGTGTTATAGACCTGTGTTATAGCCCTGTGTTATAGACCTGCGTTATAGACCTGTGTTATAGTCCTGTGTTATAGACATGTGTTACAGTCCTGTGTTATAGTCCTGTGTTACAGTCCTGTGTTATAGTCCTGTGTTATAGTCCTGTGTTATAGACCTGTGTTATAGTCCTGTGTTATAGTCCTGTGTTCTAGTCCTGTGTTATAGACCTGTGTTATAGACCTGTGTTATAGACCTGTGTTACATTCCTGTGTTACAGTCCTGTGTTATAGTCCTGTGTTATAGTCCTGTGTTATAGACCTGTGTTATAGTCCTGTGTTATAGACCTGTGTTATAGTCCTGTGTCGTGGTCCTGTGTTATAGTCCTGTGTTATAGTCATGTGTTATAGACCTGTGTTATAGACCTGTGTTATAGTCCTGTGTTATAGTCCTGTGTTATAGTCCTGTGTTATAGACCTGTGTTATAGACCTGTGTTATAGTCCTGTGTTATAGTCGTGTGTTATAGTCGTGTGTTACAGTCCTGTGTTATAGTCCTGTGTTATAGACCTGTGTTATAGTCCTGTGTTACAGTCCTGTGTTATAGTCCTGTGTTATAGACCTGTGTCGTGGTCCTGTGTTATAGTCCTGTGTTATAGTCCTGTGTTACCGTCCTGTGTTATAGTCCTGTGTTATAGACCTGTGTTATCGTCCTGTGTTATAGACCTGTGTCGTGGTCCTGTGTTATAGTCCTGTGTTATAGTCCTGTGTTACAGTCCTTTGTTATAGTCCTGTGTTATAGACCTGTGTTATAGTTCTGTGTTATAGTCCTGTGTTATAGTCTTGTGTTATAGTCCTGTGTTATAGTCTTGTGATATAGTCTTGTGATATAGTCCTGTGTTACAGTCCTGTGTTATAGACCTGTGTTATAGTCCTGTGTTATAGACCTGTGTTATAGCCTTGTGTTATAGACCTGCGTTATAGACCTGTGTTATAGTCCTGTGTTATAGACATGTGTTACAGTCCTGTGTTATAGTCCTGTGTTACAGTCCTGTGTTATAGTCCTGTGTTATAGTCCTGTGTTATAGTCCTGTGTTATAGACCTGTGTTATAGTCCTGTGTTATAGTCCTGTGTTCTAGTCCTGTGTTATAGACCTGTGTTATAGACCTGTGTTATAGACCTGTGTTACATTCCTGTGTTACAGTCCTGTGTTATAGTCCTGTGTTATAGTCCTGTGTTATAGTCCTGTGTTATAGACCTGTGTTATAGTCCTGTGTTATAGTCCTGTGTTATAGTCCTGTGTTATAGACCTGTGTTACAGTCCTGTGTTATAGACCTGTGTTATAGTCCTGTGTTATAGTCCTGTGTTATAGACCTGTGTTATAGTCCTGTGTTATAGACCTGTGTTATAGTCCTGTGTTATAGACCTGTGTCGTGGTCCTGTGTTATAGTCCTGTGTTGTAGTCCTGTGTTACAGTCCTGTGTTATAGTCCTGTGTTATAGACCCGTGTTATCGTCCTGTGTTATAGACCTGTGTCGTGGTCCTATATTATACAGGCAGTGCTTGAGGAGAGCTCTGGGAACGGGACGTCAGTCTCCAAGAGGTTTGGGGGTTGTTTTTAAACCCATCCATCATCGTCATGCCTCCTCAGACAACTGACTGTAGCGCTTAGGGCCTCTTCCTCTGATACCATTACAGCTCTTTTGTATACTTCTGGACATTACACGAGGGAGAGGGGGATGGGGGGAAAGGTTTGAGGGGCTAGTATGACAGAGCCATTTACTATATGCTATACTGGACTTGGAAGTCCATGTATAGATATTAAATATGATATATTAGATATTTTCATCAGAACATTAGACCTACCGGTGAAATTGGGAGAATCTGGTAAACAGTAAAAAGGAGGTATCACATACAATGTGATCACATCTGCCCATTTTTCTAGTATCCCCAGTATCTTCTCTGTGGTGGAAAGTAGCCCACAGACCCATGCAGACAAAGCCCATGTTAGGCTGCATGCCCGAGAGTTGTGGAGCAGAGCTGGATGGAGAGGGGCAGCTCTTTGTGGCTCTGCCAGTAGCCGGCTCTCTCTCTCTCTGCCCATCTTGCCAATGCTCCTGCCTACGTCTTCCCAGCACTGCTCCTCTCCTCCTCTCCTCTTTTCCTCTCCTTCTCTTCTCCTCTCCTCCAGCCACCGCTCCATCTGTTGCTTAGGAATGGAAATCTTCCCTCCTCAATGTGTCTTTATGCCACAGCAGTAGAAGCTGTGACTCCATCATGGATCCAACTGCCTCCTGGCTGCACTGGAGCAGATGTCAGAGAGGCCCACAGAACAAGGAAACAACGGCACAGTCACTGTCTCAGGATAATCCGCTGTGGAAATTACCTTTAACTGAAAATTGTTTATTTTTCCAGAGTCTGATAAATAAATATTTTTCAATAAAGCGATTTCCCCCCCCCGAGAGACAGCCTTTATGGCGATAAATAAAATAGGAACGCGACAATGGTACTGTCTGAGGCCTCTCTGAAGGGGGAATCAGCAGCGAAGTCAAAAGGCATTGAGCTTCACTGGGAGCCATTGTCTGCGTTGACACCCTAATCCTTGCCACAGCCATGCAGGTGTTGTGCATCATTCAGGTGCTTTGAGGCAGCTTTCAGCGCGGCGCGATTGCTCCTCTGTATCCCCACTGATGTCTCTACAAGGAAACAGTGGATCAGTGTTTCACTGTTTCAGCGGCCCGCTGTCACCTGTCACACAGCCGCCGAGAGAGCCATATTTACAGCACAAAGATCCCCTTAGACTGCCATTGTGACGGCATTGTGCCGGAGCCCCTTTCTCATCAGCGCCATAATGATCTGCGATTAAGTCCTTTAAAGGTGTTAGAATGGTGGGTGTCAGTCGAACAGTCGAGCGGAGGGCACAGGTAAGCCCCACAAGCCACAAAGATGAGCAGGGGTGGAGATGTGGGGGTGGAGGAAGTAAAGTATTTCTGATTTGTGTTTATCGCAATGCATGAGGTGTCAACCTCAAAGAGACAGGAAAGGAATGAGAGGGAGAAAGAGAGGCATATGGAAAATATATATCTGTTTATTCTATTATTCCCACTGCGTCTTATTGTCACCTTGACACGCTTAGAATTCATGTGAGACGAAGGGGTCGGGGTTTGTTTTTTGGGGAGCTTACAAAACGCAATCTGTTTACCTTTTCCCCAAAGCGTGGGGTTGAATACCTGTGTCTGCTCTAAGACGTGGCTTATTCAATTTGATGAGTAAAAAGTGTCTTAACACTTTATCTGGTCTTTGTGTCGGCCCGTCGGTATCTGCTCCCAGCCAGGCAGACGCTCTCCTCCTCAGGAAGCCAACAGCGGAGAGACAGATAAACTGCGATGCCATGTTTTCCTCCCTTCCCTCCCCCCTTTCTCTCTCTCCCTCCTTTTTAGGATATGCAGTCATACACCCGTAGCCTTTGATAATTGTGTAGTCACTCAACAATCCCAAATGAAACCTCTGAGTTTGTCACATCCCCGGTAGGAGTGACAAGAGGGAAACATGTTTCACATTGCTGATCTCTGTGTTGCTGTTTTCTCTTTTTGCTGGATTTGAGGGAATGATGGATAGGCAGTTTGATCTGATGGTTTTCTTCTGCATATTTTGATTAAACAGAAACATGTTTTATCAGTAGTCACAGGTCTATAACACAGGACTATAACACAGGACTATAACACAGGACTATAACACAGGACTATAACACAGGACTATAACACAGGACTATAACACAGGACTATAACACAGGACTATAACACAGGACTGTAACACAGGACTATAACACAGGACTATAACACAGCTCTATAACACAGGGACTACTGGTCTATAACACAGGACTATAACACAGGTCTATAACACAGGACTATAACACAGGTCTACACAGGTCTATAACACAGGACTATAACACAGGTCTATAACACAGGTCTATAACACAGGACTATAACACAGGACTATAACACAGGACTATAACACAGGTCTATAACACAGGACTATAACACAGGTCTATAACACAGGTCTATAACACAGGACTATAACACAGGACTATAACACAGGTCTATAACACAGGACTATAACACAGGACTATAACACAGGACTATAACACAGGACTATAACACAGGACTATAACACAGGACTATAACACAGGTCTATAACACAGGACTATAACACAGGTCTATAACACAGGACTATAACACAGGACTATAACACAGGACTATAACACAGGACTATAACACAGGTCTATAACACAGGACTATAACACAGGACTATAACACAGGACTATAACACAGGACTATAACACAGGTCTATAACACAGGACTATAACACAGGTCTATAACACAGGACTATAACACAGGATAACACAGGACTATAACATAACACAGGTCTATAACACAGGACTATAACACAGGTCTATAACACACTATAACTGGGGCCCATCTATAACTCAGACTTTAACACAGGTCTATAGGGACATTGTCTGCCTAACACAGGACTATAACTATATGCAACAAGTATCTTAACACAGGACTATAACACAGGACTATAACACAGGTCTATAACACAGGACTATAACATGGACTATAACACAGGACTATAACACAGGTCTATAACACAGGACTTAACACAGGTCTATAACACAGGACTATTTTGTAGTCTATAAATGCACTTCATAACACAGGGTGTATAACACAGGAGTTCTGGGACTCTAACACAGCTCTATAACACAGGCTTTTTAACCAGTTATAGTTGTAAATAGACTGGACTTTGTAACACAGGACTTAACACAGGACTTAACACAGGTCTATAACACAGATAACACAGGACTTAACACAGGTCTGGGTTAACACAGGACTATAACACAGGTTATAACACAGGACTATAACACAGGTTTCCACAGGACTATAACACAGGTCTATAACACAGGACTATAACACAGGTCTATAACACAGGACTATAACACAGGACTATAACACAGGACTATAACACAGGACTATAACACAGGACTATAACACAGGTCTATAACAATAGGAATATATGTGATTTAGCAGTCGTTTTATCCAAAACAGTCATGTGTGCCTAATTCTACAGGACCCGGGATCGAACCCACTAGGCGTTACAAGCGCCATGCTCTACCAACTGAGCTAGAAGGACCACAGGACTAACACAGGACTATAACACAGGACTATAACACAGGACTATAACACAGGACTATAACACAGGTCTATAACACAGGACTATAACACAGGACTATGACACAGGACTATAACACAGGACTATAACACAGGACTATAACACAGGACTATAACACAGGACTATAACACAGGTCTATAACACAGGACTATAACACAGGACT
>NC_068453.1:16342257-16389757 GCF_023373465.1 Oncorhynchus keta
GCGGCCGAGGGAGGGCTGAGTGCTTGAGTAGTCATGTAAGGTCTAGATCTCACCAGTGGACTAGTTTCACCGTAGTGACCCCCAGGTAAAGGCAATAGGGTGGGGCTACATGGCTTACGTGACTGAAGAGCAGGGAGGAATGTCAGGTATGGCTGGGAGGGAGCTTCTGCATGCTCAACAGCTGTACAACATGTAGAGCCTAGTGAGAGGGACGAGGGGAAGAAGGGCATGCTGTGGATGTGTGAACATGTGCATGTATGCGTCAATGTGTGTGTGTGCGTTTCTGTGTTTCTGTGTGTGTGTGACTACATGTGAAATACTTTGGTGTGTGTATACCATATTTAAAGTTGCCCGGTGGCGTGTCCTTTGGCTCTTAATTTCCCTCGGTAGTGAGATGAGAAGCACGCACCACGGGAACACTGTCACTCCTGACATGTCTTTGTCACACGGTGTGTCTGAACACATAACTATATCCCACCTCCATGGGCACCTAATGCTGGGAAGGACGGGGAGGGTGGAGGTGAGACAGTATATCCTGCAAACTGTCAAACACTTCAGTCACTCAGTTAGGCATGAAGGTCGTGATATTCTCAGACAGCTCACGCAATCATCTCCTGACATGTGACATTAAAGGGAAGACGTAAGGTTTGATATCCTAAGCTATTCTGTTTGATGAAATTGGAATAGTGTTTGTCTGAATTCCAAATGACTCAAATTACTTTAAAGTATTTTGGTAAAACTAAATCCCCTGCTATCACTGTGTAGACCTGACCTGAGAGGGTAAGAGCAAAAGATAGAGGGAAAGAGAGAGGGAAAGAGAGCAAGGTATCTAGAGAGTGAAAGAGAGAGGGAAAGAGAGAGGGAAAGATAGAGGGAAAGAGAGAGGGAAAGAGAGAGGGAAAGAGAGAGGGAAAGAGAGCAAGGTATCTAGAGAGTGAAAGAGAGAGGGAAAGAGAGAGGGAAAGAGAGAGGGAAAGAGAGAGGGAAAGAGAGAGGGAAAGAGAGAGAGAAAGAGAGGGAAAGAGAGAGAGAAAGAGAGAGGGAAAGAGAGGGAAAGAGAGAGGGAAAGAAAGAGGGAAAGAGAGAGGGAAATAGAGGGAAAGATAGAGAGAAAGAGGAGGGAAAGAGAGGGAAAGAGAGGAGGGAAAGAAAGAGGGAAAGAGAGAGGGAAGAGGGAAAGATAGAGAGAAAGAGAGAGGGAAAGAGAGGGAAAGAGAGAGGGAAAGAAAGAGGGAAAGAGAGAGGGAAATAGAGGGAAAGATAGAGAGAAAGAGTGAGGGAAAGAGAGAGGGAAAGAGAGAGGGAAAGAGAGCAAGGTATCTAGAGAGGGTGTCAGAATCCAGCAGACGACGGCGAGGAGCAGTAAAATAAACAAACAGATTGGAAGCTTTGAGGATATTCTATCTGAAGCTCAGTGGTGCTGAGTATAAATACAGCAGCCTGTAAAGCCATGTAAATAGGCCTGTGTTTACCTGTCTGCACGGCCCAAATTAATCACCCAGACTCGCTGCCCGCCATGACGCGGGCCGCCAGGGGAGGACAAGGAGACGAGGAGGAGGAGGGAGACTGTAAAAACGGCTAAAAGCTACTGGTTGGCACCATTTTGTTTTGTTTAGGATACAGCCTGAGTGATTAGGTCCCTCTACCGCGGTGAAGGGACTGGCAGGAGGGATGGAGGATACTGGTTATGGTGGAGGGCTGTTCTGGGGGAGTGGAGGTATTTTGTGTGTGTGTGCGTGTGTGTCTGTGCCTGTGTGTGTGTGTGTGTGTGTGTGTGTGTGTGTGTGTGTGTGTGTGTGTGTGTGTGTGTGTGTGTGTGTGTGTGTGTGTGTGTGTGTGTGTGTGTGTGTGTGTGTGTGTGTGTGTGTGTGTGTGAAAGTAGGGCCCGTGAGCCTGTTCTCTCTCACTTACTTAGCACTCTCACGTCAGCATTGTACCACACCTCAGCTGATAGCATAAGTAAAGACAGAGTTATCTGTAGAGAATGGGGAAGGTCGTGAGGGTTACGCTGTCTCTTCTGCGTTTCCATTATGCGATATGGTGTGGTGATGCCTTCACATTTCCACTGACATCATTTGAATTCCGCTGCATGCAGATCGGGCTCGCTGGGGCTTTCAAGTGTAGAAAGGAGCAGGGTTTGGATTAGCTGTCCAACGTAACCACTCCGTACAGGGAAGACTCTAAACGAACCTCATTATCATATGATTTCACATACCTGGCCCGATTAATGTCTCTGGGGTTTTTCACCCTTTTTTCAGAGGGAGGGGGGTGGTTTAATTTAATATATGCTTGGCTTTTAATCATAAGCCGTGCGTTGCATTTTAAGGCTATGCAGGATGATATTAGTGGCTACGTGGATCATAGGCCGCGGTTCTTTGATTTGCCAAATTCCAATTTCTCAGGACGTTTTATGCGTTAGCGTACTTTAGCGGGGAACGACAGCGGCTCGCGGAGGAAGTCATCTAGGCCCACCCTTGAGAAGGAGGGAGAGATAGACGCTGGGAGAAAAAACGCTGATCTCTCTGTCACTCATTATCTACGGGTGGGATACATTCGTCTGCTCTCTCTCTCTCTCTCTCTCTCTCTCTCTCTCTCTCTCTCACATATCTGGAGACAGACAGCGATCAAAGGTTCTTGCCTTTCACTTGTTACTTTACATCTTTGGCTGCTGATTCTTCTGTTTTGTTTGCAATGGCACCTGAATTACCGACTGAAATGGTTAGCCATGCTTCTACGGTGTCCTAGCTGAAGCTAGTACTGAGCTAGGTGTTTCTCTATTGCAAACTTTGCAGATTTTGTCATTCTTATATGCAACACAATTCTTAGTGAACATTCTTAACAATAAGTCTGAAGAGAGTTATTAGCGCAATGTCTCTTTTTAAACTCCCCCGTGACATGTCTGTCTCGGACTAATTCCTTCCTAGTCTAAACCACGACAACCTCGATCTACAAAGTCAACCTCTCACACCTCTTTTCTCTTGCTCACTCTATCTCTCCACTTTCAGAAGTCGAGGGGCCAAAGGTTTTCCTCCTTTAACCACAGTGTGAAATGCATCCTGTCACCATAAGAGCCGGGTGAGAGGAAAGTGGCTTACAGGGAAGAGGCATCAGCACAGATGAGGTGTCTGGAAGAGGGGAGGGAGAAAAAGAGAAAGCCTCTCACTTCATTGTGTCTCAATAACTTTTTAAAAGGAAAACTAATCCATTCTGCTCTTTAATTGCATGCCACGTCCCTCGATGTGTCTTTCCCTCCTCGGCACAATGCGGAAGAGGAACTTTTTAAACACCCTTTCCGAGATTCCCATTTCAAACGCTGTAATGAGTTTTTAAAGAACATAATGGTACTATATTATATTGAAGAGAGAGCGAGGGAGAGAAAAAAATTGCCCTGCTAAAAAAAAGTTGGGTTTGTCTTTTTTGGCATCTGGGTTGGAATGTAAAGGAAATGTGTGTGAAGAACGGGGGAAGGATTGGATGTGAGAAGTGCTGGGGAACGGAGAGGCAAGAGAGGGGAGAGACAGAGGCTGGAGGATTAAGGTCTAAATTCTCCTGCTCCTTCTTTCATTGAGAGTCGGCAATCCAACAGATTTGATTGGGACTTTTAATTAAACATCAGTAATTATGGCCTGGAAATCTAAAGCGTCAGGAAAAGAAAGAATTAAAGTTTGTTTCGTCTGGCTAATTATGGGGGACTTGTCCTGACATGTGTGTACGCGGAGTAAGCCCCTCATTCTCTAAGTGACGGGGGACCACGGGTCTGAGATACAATGTCATTAAGCCGAAAAGGTTTGAAAAGAAAAGAGAGGGAGAAGTTATTTAGAAGAAGGACAAAATCACTAGTAACAGAGATGAAGATGATGGGTCTTTTTCATTGCCTCTAATACCCCTGACTGAAGCAGTCCCTTATTCTCCACCTATCAGATTTTAGACATTCCACTCTGCATAAAACATTTCACATTCATCCTTCTCCACTCCTCTATCTGCATGAGAACAGTAGTTTGCGTAGATAATTGGTTTGATTTTTTTTCTTCTGTCCAGTTCATCTTTAGAATCCAATTTAGTTTCAAGTGCTGACATGCGCTAGTTTATATTTTCCTGTTTTTTACATTACCTTACATTAGCTTCACCAGGTTTAGTGGAGGAAAAGCCAATAGAGGATTCATTTTAGTGCGTAAAGAAGAGCAGTGAATTGGGCTCAGGACTCAATCTGTGGGCCGGTGGTGATGGTGGATGGTGGAGAGTTAGCGGTTGGCAGTGTGGTGATTAGGCCGTCTTAGTAGGAGGAAGTCATATGTGCTATTTCTCTGATAGGCTGGGAATCTGGATTTCCTGCTCCAGTGCGCTCGCCCAGCTAAACCCATCCAACCAAAGAGAGTAGGCAAAGTGGGGAAGGAAGGTGAATTCTCCCCCTTTGCGTGAGACACAAACACATACACATAGACACACACACATTTGTGCACATGTGCACACGAACCCCCTGATACGCAGCACCAGTACCATACCTCATTCATACATAGTCTATTATTATTCAAATCCATCATTACTGTAATCAGTCATTCATATTGCAATAATTCAGAGATTATTACATCATTTGTATTTTAGGTTGCCATCAACCGTTAGTGGAAGAGTTTTTGGTTTCCCAACAGCTTGGGGTCATACAGACACTAGTCATCTCTCTCTCTCCCTCTTTCTCTCCTTGTCAGGTCTGTCTGTCTGTCTGTCTGTCTGTCTGTCTGTCTGTCTGTCTGTCTGTCTGTCTGTCTGTCTGTCTGTCTGTCTGTCTGTCCGTCCGTCCGTCCGTCCGTCCGTCCGTCCGTCCGTCCGTCCGTCCGTCCGTCCGTCCGTCCGTCCGTCCGTCTGTCTGTCTGTCTGTCTGTCTGTCTGTCTGTCATCGGAGCCTGCCCACCGAAGAAGCTGCAGCCCCTGCTCCATTTAGCGGGTACACAATTACACCAATTGTGCGACCAGACAAATGGCATGTAGGACAGTCAGGGATGGTGAAGGGTGGGGGGTAACGCAATCCCCCAATGCCCTCCTTTCCCCCCGGTCCCCCTCTCCCTCGCTCCCTTCTCTCATCTCGACCTGTCCATCTCAGGCCGGGGAACAGTGGGTGAGCTGTGTGACTCTGTGGAGCGAAGGCTCTTCCCAACAATTACCTTCAATTACGGCTCAGTGCAGTGTGGCCTAGTGAAAGGCTGGGCCATTAGGAGGTTCTCTGCTATATTCTCTCTCTCTCTCTCTCTCTCTCTCTCTCTCTCTCTCTCTCTCTCTCTCTCTCTCTCTCTCTCTCTCTCTACCCATGCTCAGCCCCCTCTCTACCCCTGCTCAGGCTAGACTCCATGTGAAAATGACCCATAAAGCCCCTCTCTCACTTTACACGCCCCACAGCTCACCTTACATGAGCCTGCGTCCTCTCTTCATCCCCTCCTCCAGACAGACAGAGTACCTCACCAGCAACCCGCTTTAATTCACCTCTTTCCTTCCCTTCATTTCTCTCTCTCTCACTTTCTCTCTTTCTTAGTTGCTCGCTTGCTCTCTTTATCACTTTCTCTTTCTCTCTCTACCCCTCCGTTCTCCATTGGTGTCTTTTACCTCATTTAGAAAGATGGTTCCTCTGTGGGGAGCTAAACCTGTTTGTTGTATAGAGGAGAGGAGGAGCGGTAGAGAAAGATAAATAGGAAGAGAGAGAGAGAGAGACAGAGGGAGAGAGGTAAAGAGAAAGAGAAATAGGAAGAGAGAGAGAGAGACAGAGGGAGAGAGGTAAAGAGAAAGAGAAATAGGAAGAGAGAGAGAGACAGAGGGAGAGAGGTAAAGAGAAAGATAAATAGGAAGAGAGAGAGAGAGACAGAGGGAGAGAGGTAAAGAGAAAGAGAAATAGGAAGAGAGAGAGAGACAGAGGGAGAGAGGTAAAGAGAAAGAGAAATAGGAAGAGAGAGAGAGACAGAGGGAGAGAGGTAAAGAGAAAGAGAAATAGGAAGAGAGAGAGAGAGACAGAGGGAGAGAGGTAAAGAGAAAGAGAAATAGGAAGAGAGAGAGAGAGAGAGGGAGAGAGGTAAAGAGAAAGAGAAATAGGAAGAGAGAGAGAGAGACAGAGGGAGAGAGGTAAAGAGAAAGAGAAATAGGAAGAGAGAGAGAGAGAGACAGAGGGAGAACGGTAAAGAGAAAGAGAAATAGGAAGAGAGAGAGAGACAGAGGGGGAGAGGTAAAAGAGAAAGAGAAATAGGAAGAGAGAGAGAGAGAGACAGAGGGAGAGAGGTAAAGAGAAAGAGAAATAGGAAGAGAGAGAGAGAGACAGAGGGAGAGAGGTAAAGAGAAAGAGAAATAGGAAGAGAGAGAGAGAGACAGAGGGAGAGAGGTAAAGAGAAAGAGAAATAGGAAGAGAGAGAGAGAGACAGAGGGAGAACGGTAAAGAGAAAGAGAAATAGGAAGAGAGAGAGAGACAGAGGGGGAGAGGTAAAAGAGAAAGAGAAATAGGAAGAGAGAGAGAGAGAGACAGAGGGAGAGAGGTAAAGAGAAAGAGAAATAGGAAGAGAGAGAGAGAGACAGAGGTAGAGAGGTAAAGAGAAAGAGAAATAGGAAGAGAGAGAGAGACAAAGGGAGAGAGGTAAAGAGAGAGAAAAGAGAGAGTAAAGAGAGAGAGAGAATTTGAATAGGAATGTCCCCATTGGTCTACATATGCTGTAGTGAAAATAATAAAACACTGTTATTTTCAATGTATGATGTAACAGGTTGGCTTCATTTTAAATAATGTTCAAAATAAACCCAGTATATTCACTTTGTTTGGTCTCCTTATAACAAGATGCATATTTTTTGTTGCTCTGAGGGGCTGGGATTTCTCATCAGGGATTTTTGGACCATTTCTGGCTGCCCACCTTCTCCAGGTGACTTCAGGTCTCTATTGCTGTAAACATTACATCATCATCATCATCATCATCATCATCATCATCATCATCATCATCATCATCATCATCATCATCATCATCATCATCATCATCATCATCACACTTAGCCTATGTTCAGTATGTGCTAACACACCTAGCCTATGTACAGTATGTGCTAACACACCTAGCCTATGTACAGTGTGTGCTAACACACTTAGCCTATGTTCAGTATGTGCTAACACACCTAGCCTATGTACAGTATGTGCTAACATACCTAGCATATGTACAGTGTGTGCTAACACACCTAGCCTATGTGCAGTATGTGCTAACACACCTAGCCTTTGTACAGTGTGTGCTAACACACCTAGCCTACTGTACAGTCCCATCTCAGGTAGTGTATATCTGTTATGAAGCTAATTACTTGAGCATTTGTTCTAAACCAACCATGCTATACATGCTGCTTAGAGGTAGGTAGCTACATTTGCATTTGTACTGTTCTGACCAGACAGCAACACAGCCGTCCTCCCCAGTGGTAAGAACAATACAGCCCCTCTAATCCCCAGTCTGAGCCCTGGCTCCAGCCCTAGGTCCAGCATTAGGTCCAGCCCCAGTCCTAGCCCCAGCCCTTGCCCCAGTCCTAGCTCCAGCCCTAGCTCCAGCCTTAAGTCCAGCCCTAGGTCCAGCCCTAAGTCCAGCCCTAGGTCCAGCCCTAGGTTCAGCCCCAGCCCTAGCCCCAGTCCTAGCTTCAGCCCTAGCTCCAGCCCTAAGTCCAGCCCTAAGTCCAGCCCCAGACCTAGCCCCAGCCCCCTCCCCAGCCCTAGCACCAGCCCAAGCTCCAGCCCTAGCTCCAGCCCTAGCTCCAGCCCTAGCCCCAGTCCCAGCCCTAGCACCAGCCCTAACTCCAGCCCTAGCCCCAGCTCCAGCCCTAGCTCCAGCCCTAGCACCAGCCCTAGATCCAGCCCCAGCCATAGCCCCAGCCCTAGCACCAGCCCAAGAAGAGCCCTAGCCCCAGCTCCAGCCCTAGCCCCAGCTCCAGCCCTAGCTCCAGCCCTAGCACCAGCCCTAGATCCAGCCCCAGCCATAGCCCCAGCCCTAGCACCAGCCTAAGAAGAGCCCTAGCCCCAGCTCCAGCCCTAGCCCCATCTCCAGCCCTAGCTCCAGCCCTAGCACCAGCCCTAGATCCAGCCCCAGCCATAGCCCCAGCCCTAGCACCAGCCCAAGAAGATCCCTAGCCCCAGCTCCAGCCCCAGCTCCAGCCCTAGCTCCAGCCCTAGCACCAGCCCTAGCTCCAGCCCTAGCACCAGCCCTAGCACCAGCCCTAGCACCAGCCCTAGCTCCAGCCCCAGCCCTAGCCCTAGCACGAGCCCTAGCTCCAGCCCTAGCCCCAGCTCCAGCCATAGCCCCTAGCACCAGCCCTGACACCAGCTCTAGCCCCAGCCCTAGCAGCAGCCCTAGCTCCAGCTGTGAGGCATTAGTCTGTGTCTGAGACAGAGGTCCAGATCTGAACAGTGAAGCATGGTTCTCTGTTACAAAGGGCTGACCACAGCCCTGCTGCTGTCCCACCATAGTCCCAACACCCCTCCGCCTGCAGACCCAGGAAACCCCTCCAGGGCTCCCTAACCCTGCCTGCCCGGATCCAAACCTGGCCCTGGCCAACGCCATCGCTGCCTGCTGCTTGTCCCTCTCTCTTTCAAGGCCAGCCAAGAGCCTCTCCTCTTCTGTCTCTGAGCCGAGAGGCTCCCCTGCCACCTGGCGCAGCATCCCAGCTCACTGCCGTGTGTGTATGTGTGTGTGTATGTGTGTGTCACCATGTACATTTGGCTCTATGTGTTTCAGTATATGCCTGTTGTTTTGTTTGACTATGTGTATGTGAGAGAATTATGTGTATATATTCTTGTCTCGGTTCATGTGTGTGTGTGTGTGTGTGTGTGTGTGTGTGTGTGTGTGTGTGTGTGTGTGTGTGTGTGTGTGTGTGTGTGTGTGTGTGTGTGTGTGTGTGTGTGTGTGTGTGTGTGTGTGTGTGTGTGTGTGTGATTTCCCTCATCCAGTCCAACACCCAGGGCCATTCTATAACATGTCAGGCCTTTTGGAAGCGCTCCCCTGTGTGACAACACGGTTTGTTTTCAGCAAACCAGCACAGATTACCTCTCAGCCAAGGATGGCCAACCAGACACTTTCCCTGGGTCAATCCCCCAATCTCACTCCAACCCTCACTCTTCCCTCCTCCCTTCAATCTCCCCCAAAACCAGTAGCAAATACAGAACCAGAGCTAGAGGAACGGTGGATACTCCAGATGCCTGGAATCGTACCGTGTGACGTGTCTTAATTAGTTGTCTTCTAGTGGATGGAGAAAGTGACACATCTGCAGAGAGAGGGAGGAGAAGGAGAGGGAGAGTGAGAGAGAGTGAGAGAGAGCAGGCCTTCAACTGTCGGGAGGCAGAGCAGGCCTTCAACTGTCGGGAGGAACAGCAGAGCTGGCCTTCAACTGTCGGGAGGAACGGCAGAGCAGGCCTTCAACTGTCGGGATGAAAGGCAGAGCAGGCCTTCAACTGTCGGGAGGAAAGACAGAGCAGGCCTTCAACTGTCGGGAGGAAAGGCAGAGCAGGCCCTACTGTCGAGAGGAGCAGCAGAGCAGGCCTTCAACTGTCGGGAGGAAAGGCAGAGCAGGCCCTACTGTCGAGAGGAGCAGCAGAGCAGGCCTTCAACTGTCGGGAGGAAAGGCAGAGCTGGCCTTCAACTGTCGGGAGGAAAGGCAGAGCTGGCCTTCAACTGTTGGGAGGAAAGGCAGAGCAGGCCTTCAACTGTCAGGAGGAACAGCAGAGCAGGCCTTCAACTGTCGGGAGGAAAGGCAGAGCAGGCCCTACTGTCGAGAGGAGCAGCAGAGCAGGCCTTCAACTGTCGGGAGGAAAGGCAGAGCTGGCCTTCAACTGTCGGGAGGAAAGGCAGAGCTGGCCTTCAACTGTCGGGAGGAAAGGCAGAGCAGGCCTTCAACTGTCAGGAGGAACAGCAGAGCAGGCCTTCAACTGTCGGGAGGAAAGGAAGAGCTGGCCTTCAACTGTCGGGAGGAACAGCAGAGCAGGCCTTCAACTGTCGGGAGGAACAGCAGAGCAGGCCTTCAACTGTCGGGAGGAACAGCAGACCTGGCCTTCAATTGTCGGGAGGAACGGCAGAGCAGGCGTTCAACTGTCGGGAGGAAAGGCAGATCAGGCCTTACTGTCGAGAGGAACAGCAGAGCAGGCCTTCAACTGTCGGGAGGAAAGGCAGAGCTGGCCTTCAACTGTCGGGAGGAACAGCAGAGCTGGCCTTCAACTGTCGGGAGGAACATCAGAGCAGGCCTTCAACTGTCGGGAGGCAGAGCAGGCCTTCAACTGTCGGGAGGAACAGCAGAGCTGGCCTTCAACTGTCGGGAGGAACGGCAGAGCAGGCCTTCAACTGTCGGGAGGAAAGGCAGAGCAGGCCTTCAACTGTCGGGAGGAAAGACAGAGCTGGCCTTCAACTGTCGGGAGGAAAGGCAGAGCAGGCCTTCAACTGTCAGGAGGAACAGCAGAGCAGGCCTTCAACTGTCGGGAGGAACAGCAGACCTGGCCTTCAATTGTCGGGAGGAACGGCAGAGCAGGCGTTCAACTGTCGGGAGGAATGGCAGATCAGGCCTTACTGTCGAGAGGAACAGCAGAGCAGGCCTTCAACTATCGGGAGGAAAGGCAGAGCTGTCCTTCAACTGTCGGGAGGAACAGCAGAGCTGGCCTTCAAATGTCGGGAGGAACAGCAGAGCAGGCCTTCAACTGTCGGGAGGCAGAGCAGGCCTTCAACTGTCGGGAGGAACAGCAGAGCTGGCCTTCAACTGTCGGGAGGAACGGCAGAGCAGGCCTTCAACTGTCGGGAGGAAAGAAAGAGCTGGCCTTCAACTGTCGGGAGGAAAGGCAGAGCAGGCCCTACTGTCGAGAGGAGCAGCAGAGCAGGCCTTCAACTGTCGGGAGGAAAGGCAGAGCTGGCCTTCAACTGTTGGGAGGAACAGCAGAGCAGGCCTTCAACTGTCGGGAGGAAAGACAGAGCAGGCCCTACTGTCGAGAGGAGCAGCAGAGCAGGCCTTCAACTGTCGGGAGGAAAGGCAGAGCTGGCCTTCAACTGTTGGGAGGAACAGCAGAGCAGGCCTTCAACTGTCGGGAGGAAAGGCAGAGCAGGCCTTCAACTGTCAGGAGGAACAGCAGAGCAGGCCTTCAACTGTCGGGAGGAACAGCAGACCTGGCCTTCAATTGTCAGGAGGAACGGCAGAGCAGGCGTTCAACTGTCGGGAGGAAAGGCAGATCAGGCCTTACTGTCGAGAGGAACAGCAGAGCAGAACTTCAACTGTCGGGAGGAAAGACAGAGCAGGCCTTCAACTGTCGGGAGGAACAGCAGAGCTGGTCTTCAACTGTCGGGAGGAACAGCAGAGCAGGCCTTCAACTGTCGGGGGGAACAGCAGAGCTGACCTTCAACTGTCGGGAGGAACAGCAGAGCAGACCTTCAACTGTCGGGAGGAACAGCAGACCTGGCCTTCACTTGTCGGGAGGAACGGCAGAGCAGGCCTTCAACTGTCGGGAGGAAAGGCAGATCAGGCCTTCAACTGTCGGGAGGAAAGGCAGAGCTGGCCTTCAACTGTTGGGAGGAAAGGCAGAGCAGGCCTTCAACTGTCAGGAGGAACAGCAGAGCAGGCCTTCAACTGTCGGGAGGAAAGGCAGAGCAGGCCCTACTGTCGAGAGGAGCAGCAGAGCAGGCCTTCAACTGTCGGGAGGAAAGGCAGAGCTGGCCTTCAACTGTCGGGAGGAAAGGCAGAGCTGGCCTTCAACTGTCGGGAGGAAAGGCAGAGCAGGCCTTCAACTGTCAGGAGGAACAGCAGAGCAGGCCTTCAACTGTCGGGAGGAAAGGAAGAGCTGGCCTTCAACTGTCGGGAGGAACAGCAGAGCAGGCCTTCAACTGTCGGGAGGAACAGCAGAGCAGGCCTTCAACTGTCGGGAGGAACAGCAGACCTGGCCTTCAATTGTCGGGAGGAAAGGCAGAGCAGGCGTTCAACTGTCGGGAGGAAAGGCAGATCAGGCCTTACTGTCGAGAGGAACAGCAGAGCAGGCCTTCAACTGTCGGGAGGAAAGGCAGAGCTGGCCTTCAACTGTCGGGAGGAACAGCAGAGCTGGCCTTCAACTGTCGGGAGGAACATCAGAGCAGGCCTTCAACTGTCGGGAGGCAGAGCAGGCCTTCAACTGTCGGGAGGAACAGCAGAGCTGGCCTTCAACTGTCGGGAGGAACGGCAGAGCAGGCCTTCAACTGTCGGGAGGAAAGGCAGAGCAGGCCTTCAACTGTCGGGAGGAAAGACAGAGCTGGCCTTCAACTGTCGGGAGGAAAGGCAGAGCAGGCCTTCAACTGTCAGGAGGAACAGCAGAGCAGGCCTTCAACTGTCGGGAGGAACAGCAGACCTGGCCTTCAATTGTCGGGAGGAACGGCAGAGCAGGCGTTCAACTGTCGGGAGGAATGGCAGATCAAGCCTTACTGTCGAGAGGAACAGCAGAGCAGGCCTTCAACTATCGGGAGGAAAGGCAGAGCTGTCCTTCAACTGTCGGGAGGAACAGCAGAGCTGGCCTTCAAATGTCGGGAGGAACAGCAGAGCAGGCCTTCAACTGTCGGGAGGCAGAGCAGGCCTTCAACTGTCGGGAGGAACAGCAGAGCTGGCCTTCAACTGTCGGGAGGAACGGCAGAGCAGGCCTTCAACTGTCGGGAGGAAAGAAAGAGCTGGCCTTCAACTGTCGGGAGGAAAGGCAGAGCAGGCCCTACTGTCGAGAGGAGCAGCAGAGCAGGCCTTCAACTGTCGGGAGGAAAGGCAGAGCTGGCCTTCAACTGTTGGGAGGAACAGCAGAGCAGGCCTTCAACTGTCGGGAGGAAAGACAGAGCAGGCCCTACTGTCGAGAGGAGCAGCAGAGCAGGCCTTCAAATGTCGGGAGGAACAGCAGAGCAGGCCTTCAACTGTCGGGAGGAACAGCAGAGCTGGCCTTCAACTGTCGGGAGGAACGGCAGAGCAGGCCTTCAACTGTCGGGATGAAAGGCAGAGCAGGCCTTCAACTGTCGGGAGGAAAGACAGAGCAGGCCTTCAACTGTCGGGAGGAAAGGCAGAGCAGGCCCTACTGTCGAGAGGAGCAGCAGAGCAGGCCTTCAACTGTCGGGAGGAAAGGCAGAGCAGGCCCTACTGTCGAGAGGAGCAGCAGAGCAGGCCTTCAACTGTCGGGAGGAAAGGCAGAGCTGGCCTTCAACTGTCGGGAGGAAAGGCAGAGCTGGCCTTCAACTGTTGGGAGGAAAGGCAGAGCAGGCCTTCAACTGTCAGGAGGAACAGCAGAGCAGGCCTTCAACTGTCGGGAGGAAAGGCAGAGCAGGCCCTACTGTCGAGAGGAGCAGCAGAGCAGGCCTTCAACTGTCGGGAGGAAAGGCAGAGCTGGCCTTCAACTGTCGGGAGGAAAGGCAGAGCTGGCCTTCAACTGTCGGGAGGAAAGGCAGAGCAGGCCTTCAACTGTCAGGAGGAACAGCAGAGCAGGCCTTCAACTGTCGGGAGGAAAGGAAGAGCTGGCCTTCAACTGTCGGGAGGAACAGCAGAGCAGGCCTTCAACTGTCGGGAGGAACAGCAGAGCAGGCCTTCAACTGTCGGGAGGAACAGCAGACCTGGCCTTCAATTGTCGGGAGGAACGGCAGAGCAGGCGTTCAACTGTCGGGAGGAAAGGCAGATCAGGCCTTACTGTCGAGAGGAACAGCAGAGCAGGCCTTCAACTGTCGGGAGGAAAGGCAGAGCTGGCCTTCAACTGTCGGGAGGAACAGCAGAGCTGGCCTTCAACTGTCGGGAGGAACATCAGAGCAGGCCTTCAACTGTCGGGAGGCAGAGCAGGCCTTCAACTGTCGGGAGGAACAGCAGAGCTGGCCTTCAACTGTCGGGAGGAACGGCAGAGCAGGCCTTCAACTGTCGGGAGGAAAGGCAGAGCAGGCCTTCAACTGTCGGGAGGAAAGACAGAGCTGGCCTTCAACTGTCGGGAGGAAAGGCAGAGCAGGCCTTCAACTGTCAGGAGGAACAGCAGAGCAGGCCTTCAACTGTCGGGAGGAACAGCAGACCTGGCCTTCAATTGTCGGGAGGAACGGCAGAGCAGGCGTTCAACTGTCGGGAGGAATGGCAGATCAGGCCTTACTGTCGAGAGGAACAGCAGAGCAGGCCTTCAACTATCGGGAGGAAAGGCAGAGCTGTCCTTCAACTGTCGGGAGGAACAGCAGAGCTGGCCTTCAAATGTCGGGAGGAACAGCAGAGCAGGCCTTCAACTGTCGGGAGGCAGAGCAGGCCTTCAACTGTCGGGAGGAACAGCAGAGCTGGCCTTCAACTGTCGGGAGGAACGGCAGAGCAGGCCTTCAACTGTCGGGAGGAAAGAAAGAGCTGGCCTTCAACTGTCGGGAGGAAAGGCAGAGCAGGCCCTACTGTCGAGAGGAGCAGCAGAGCAGGCCTTCAACTGTCGGGAGGAAAGGCAGAGCTGGCCTTCAACTGTTGGGAGGAACAGCAGAGCAGGCCTTCAACTGTCGGGAGGAAAGACAGAGCAGGCCCTACTGTCGAGAGGAGCAGCAGAGCAGGCCTTCAACTGTCGGGAGGAAAGGCAGAGCTGGCCTTCAACTGTTGGGAGGAACAGCAGAGCAGGCCTTCAACTGTCGGGAGGAAAGGCAGAGCAGGCCTTCAACTGTCAGGAGGAACAGCAGAGCAGGCCTTCAACTGTCGGGAGGAACAGCAGACCTGGCCTTCAATTGTCAGGAGGAACGGCAGAGCAGGCGTTCAACTGTCGGGAGGAAAGGCAGATCAGGCCTTACTGTCGAGAGGAACAGCAGAGCAGAACTTCAACTGTCGGGAGGAAAGACAGAGCAGGCCTTCAACTGTCGGGAGGAACAGCAGAGCTGGTCTTCAACTGTCGGGAGGAACAGCAGAGCAGGCCTTCAACTGTCGGGGGGAACAGCAGAGCTGACCTTCAACTGTCGGGAGGAACAGCAGAGCAGACCTTCAACTGTCGGGAGGAACAGCAGACCTGGCCTTCACTTGTCGGGAGGAACGGCAGAGCAGGCCTTCAACTGTCGGGAGGAAAGGCAGAGCAGGCCTTCAACTGTCGGGAGGAAAGGCAGAGCTGGCCTTCAACTGTTGGGAGGAAAGGCAGAGCAGGCCTTCAACTGTCAGGAGGAACAGCAGAGCAGGCCTTCAACTGTCGGGAGGAAAGGCAGAGCAGGCCCTACTGTCGAGAGGAGCAGCAGAGCAGGCCTTCAACTGTCGGGAGGAAAGGCAGAGCTGGCCTTCAACTGTCGGGAGGAAAGGCAGAGCTGGCCTTCAACTGTCGGGAGGAAAGGCAGAGCAGGCCTTCAACTGTCAGGAGGAACAGCAGAGCAGGCCTTCAACTGTCGGGAGGAAAGGAAGAGCTGGCCTTCAACTGTCGGGAGGAACAGCAGAGCAGGCCTTCAACTGTCGGGAGGAACAGCAGAGCAGGCCTTCAACTGTCGGGAGGAACAGCAGACCTGGCCTTCAATTGTCGGGAGGAACGGCAGAGCAGGCGTTCAACTGTCGGGAGGAAAGGCAGATCAGGCCTTACTGTCGAGAGGAACAGCAGAGCAGGCCTTCAACTGTCGGGAGGAAAGGCAGAGCTGGCCTTCAACTGTCGGGAGGAACAGCAGAGCTGGCCTTCAACTGTCGGGAGGAACATCAGAGCAGGCCTTCAACTGTCGGGAGGCAGAGCAGGCCTTCAACTGTCGGGAGGAACAGCAGAGCTGGCCTTCAACTGTCGGGAGGAACGGCAGAGCAGGCCTTCAACTGTCGGGAGGAAAGGCAGAGCAGGCCTTCAACTGTCGGGAGGAAAGACAGAGCTGGCCTTCAACTGTCGGGAGGAAAGGCAGAGCAGGCCTTCAACTGTCAGGAGGAACAGCAGAGCAGGCCTTCAACTGTCGGGAGGAACAGCAGACCTGGCCTTCAATTGTCGGGAGGAACGGCAGAGCAGGCGTTCAACTGTCGGGAGGAATGGCAGATCAGGCCTTACTGTCGAGAGGAACAGCAGAGCAGGCCTTCAACTATCGGGAGGAAAGGCAGAGCTGTCCTTCAACTGTCGGGAGGAACAGCAGAGCTGGCCTTCAAATGTCGGGAGGAACAGCAGAGCAGGCCTTCAACTGTCGGGAGGCAGAGCAGGCCTTCAACTGTCGGGAGGAACAGCAGAGCTGGCCTTCAACTGTCGGGAGGAACGGCAGAGCAGGCCTTCAACTGTCGGGAGGAAAGAAAGAGCTGGCCTTCAACTGTCGGGAGGAAAGGCAGAGCAGGCCCTACTGTCGAGAGGAGCAGCAGAGCAGGCCTTCAACTGTCGGGAGGAAAGGCAGAGCTGGCCTTCAACTGTTGGGAGGAACAGCAGAGCAGGCCTTCAACTGTCGGGAGGAAAGACAGAGCAGGCCCTACTGTCGAGAGGAGCAGCAGAGCAGGCCTTCAACTGTCGGGAGGAAAGGCAGAGCTGGCCTTCAACTGTTGGGAGGAACAGCAGAGCAGGCCTTCAACTGTCGGGAGGAAAGGCAGAGCAGGCCTTCAACTGTCAGGAGGAACAGCAGAGCAGGCCTTCAACTGTCGGGAGGAACAGCAGACCTGGCCTTCAATTGTCAGGAGGAACGGCAGAGCAGGCGTTCAACTGTCGGGAGGAAAGGCAGATCAGGCCTTACTGTCGAGAGGAACAGCAGAGCAGAACTTCAACTGTCGGGAGGAAAGACAGAGCAGGCCTTCAACTGTCGGGAGGAACAGCAGAGCTGGTCTTCAACTGTCGGGAGGAACAGCAGAGCAGGCCTTCAACTGTCGGGGGGAACAGCAGAGCTGACCTTCAACTGTCGGGAGGAACAGCAGAGCAGGCCTTCAACTGTCGGGAGGAACAGCAGACCTGGCCTTCACTTGTCGGGAGGAACGGCAGAGCAGGCCTTCAACTGTCGGGAGGAAAGGCAGATCAGGCCTTCAACTGTCGGGAGGAAAGGCAGAGCTGGCCTTCAACTGTTGGGAGGAAAGGCAGAGCAGGCCTTCAACTGTCAGGAGGAACAGCAGAGCAGGCCTTCAACTGTCGGGAGGAAAGGCAGAGCAGGCCCTACTGTCGAGAGGAGCAGCAGAGCAGGCCTTCAACTGTCGGGAGGAAAGGCAGAGCTGGCCTTCAACTGTCGGGAGGAAAGGCAGAGCTGGCCTTCAACTGTCGGGAGGAAAGGCAGAGCAGGCCTTCAACTGTCAGGAGGAACAGCAGAGCAGGCCTTCAACTGTCGGGAGGAAAGGAAGAGCTGGCCTTCAACTGTCGGGAGGAACAGCAGAGCAGGCCTTCAACTGTCGGGAGGAACAGCAGAGCAGGCCTTCAACTGTCGGGAGGAACAGCAGACCTGGCCTTCAATTGTCGGGAGGAACGGCAGAGCAGGCGTTCAACTGTCGGGAGGAAAGGCAGATCAGGCCTTACTGTCGAGAGGAACAGCAGAGCAGGCCTTCAACTGTCGGGAGGAAAGGCAGAGCTGGCCTTCAACTGTCGGGAGGAACAGCAGAGCTGGCCTTCAACTGTCGGGAGGAACATCAGAGCAGGCCTTCAACTGTCGGGAGGCAGAGCAGGCCTTCAACTGTCGGGAGGAACAGCAGAGCTGGCCTTCAACTGTCGGGAGGAACGGCATAGCAGGCCTTCAACTGTCGGGAGGAAAGGCAGAGCAGGCCTTCAACTGTCGGGAGGAAAGACAGAGCTGGCCTTCAACTGTCGGGAGGAAAGGCAGAGCAGGCCTTCAACTGTCAGGAGGAACAGCAGAGCAGGCCTTCAACTGTCGGGAGGAACAGCAGACCTGGCTTTCAATTGTCAGGAGGAACGGCAGAGCAGGCGTTCAACTGTCGGGAGGAATGGCAGATCAGGCCTTACTGTCGAGAGGAACAACAGAGCAGGCCTTCAACTATCGGGAGGAAAGGCAGAGCTGTCCTTCAACTGTCGGGAGGAACAGCAGAGCTGGCCTTCAAATGTCGGGAGGAACAGCAGAGCAGGCCTTCAACTGTCGGGAGGCAGAGCAGGCCTTCAACTGTCGGGAGGAACAGCAGAGCTGGCCTTCAACTGTCGGGAGGAACGGCAGAGCAGGCCTTCAACTGTCGGGAGGAAAGAAAGAGCTGGCCTTCAACTGTCGGGAGGAAAGGCAGAGCAGGCCCTACTGTCGAGAGGAGCAGCAGAGCAGGCCTTCAACTGTCGGGAGGAAAGGCAGAGCTGGCCTTCAACTGTTGGGAGGAACAGCAGAGCAGGCCTTCAACTGTCGGGAGGAAAGGCAGAGCAGGCCTTCAACTGTCAGGAGGAACAGCAGAGCAGGCCTTCAACTGTCGGGAGGAACAGCAGACCTGGCCTTCAATTGTCAGGAGGAACGGCAGAGCAGGCGTTCAACTGTCGGGAGGAAAGGCAGATCAGGCCTTACTGTCGAGAGGAACAGCAGAGCAGAACTTCAACTGTCGGGAGGAAAGACAGAGCAGGCCTTCAACTGTCGGGAGGAACAGCAGAGCTGGTCTTCAACTGTCAGGAGGAACAGCAGAGCAGGCCTTGAACTGTCGGGGGGAACAGCAGAGCTGACCTTCAACTGTCGGGAGGAACAGCAGAGCAGACCTTCAACTGTCGGGAGGAACAGCAGACCTGGCCTTCACTTGTCGGGAGGAACGGCAGAGCAGGCCTTCAACTGTCGGGAGGAAAGGCAGATCAGGCCTTACTGTCGAGAGGAAAAGCAGAGCAGGCCTTCAACTGTCGGGAGGAAATGCAGAGCTGGCCTTCAACTGTCGGGAGGAACAGCAGAGCAGGCCTTCAACTGTCGGGGGAACAGCAGAGCAGGCCTTCAACTGTCGGGAGGAAAGGAAGAGCTGGCCTTCAACTGTCAGGAGGAAAGGCAGAGCAGGCCTTACTGTCGAGAGGAACAGCAGAACAGGCCTTCAACTGTCAGGAGGAAAGGAAGGCCTGGCCTTCAACTGTCGGGAGGAACAGCAGAGCAGGCCTTACTGTCGAGAGGAACAGCAGAGCAGGCCTTCAACTGTCGGGAGGAACAGCAGACCTGGCCTTCAATTGTCAGGAGGAACGGCAGAGCAGGCGTTCAACTGTCGGGAGGAAAGGCAGATCAGGCCTTACTGTCGAGAGGAACAGCAGAGCAGAACTTCAACTGTCGGGAGGAAAGACAGAGCAGGCCTTCAACTGTCGGGAGGAACAGCAGAGCTGGTCTTCAACTGTCAGGAGGAACAGCAGAGCAGGCCTTGAACTGTCGGGGGGAACAGCAGAGCTGACCTTCAACTGTCGGGAGGAACAGCAGAGCAGACCTTCAACTGTCGGGAGGAACAGCAGACCTGGCCTTCACTTGTCGGGAGGAACGGCAGAGCAGGCCTTCAACTGTCGGGAGGAAAGGCAGATCAGGCCTTACTGTCGAGAGGAAAAGCTGAGCAGGCCTTCAACTGTCGGGAGGAAAGGCAGAGCTGGCCTTCAACTGTCGGGAGGAACAGCAGAGCAGGCCTTCAACTGTCGGGGGGAACAGCAGAGCAGGCCTTCAACTGTCGGGAGGAAAGGAAGAGCTGGCCTTCAACTGTCAGGAGGAAAGGCAGAGCAGGCCTTACTGTCGAGAGGAACAGCAGAACAGGCCTTCAACTGTCAGGAGGAAAGGAAGGCCTGGCCTTCAACTGTCGGGAGGAACAGCAGAGCAGGCCTTACTGTCGAGAGGAACAGCAGAGCAGGCCTTCAACTGTCGGGAGGAAAGGAAGACCTGGCCTTCAACTGTCGGGAGGAACAGCAGAGCAGGCCTTCAACTGTCGGGAGGAACAGCAGAGCAGGCCTTCAACTGTCGGGAGGAACAGCAGAGCAGGCCTTCAACTGTCGGGAGGAACAGCAGGGCTGGCCTTCAACTGTCGGGAGGAACGGCAGAGCAGGCCTTCAACTGTCGGGAGGAAAGGCAGAGCAGGCCTTCAACTGTCGGGAGGAAAGACAGAGCAGGCCTTCAACTGTCGGGAGGAACAGCAAAGCTGGCCTTCAACTGTCGGGAGGAACAGCAGAGCAGGCCTTCAACTGTCGGGAGGAACAGCAGAGCAGGCCTTACTGTCGAGAGGAAAGACAGAGCAGGCCTTCAACTGTCGGGAGGAACAGCAAAGCTGGCCTTCAACTTTCGGGAGGAACAGCAGAGCAGGCCTTCAACTGTCGGGAGGAACAGCAGAGCTGGCCTTCAACTGTCGGGAGGAACAGCAGAGCTGGCCTTCAACTGTCGGGAGGAAAGGCAGAGCAGGCCTTACTGTCGAGAGGAACAGCAGAGCAGGCCTTCAACTGTCGGGAGGAACAGCAGAGCAGGCCTTCAACTGTCGGGAGGAAAGGAAGATCCAAGCTCAGTTTTGAGATCCACCTGCGTTATTGGCATAGGGTTAGCTGGATATTTCTGACTGGTCTTGGAACAGAGACAACGGTCAGCCTCTGCCTACTTGGCTCGATGAGATACAGTATGTAGTGATTTTGCTTAAAACAGCCAGATTTGTACACGGCCTTGTACCTTTAACTTAAAAAAAACAGACTATTGTATGTGTTCATTAAAGCAGACTTGATCATATACTGAGTAATCCAGGAATGTCACGAGTTAATTGACATGCGAAAACCTGAGAAACTAGGAATGGCAGATCAGGCCTTACTGTCGAGAGGAACAGCAGAGCAGGCCTTCAACTATCGGGAGGAAAGGCAGAGCTGTCCTTCAACTGTCGGGAGGAACAGCAGAGCTGGCCTTCAAATGTCGGGAGGAACAGCAGAGCAGGCCTTCAACTGTCGGGAGGCAGAGCAGGCCTTCAACTGTCGGGAGGAACAGCAGAGCTGGCCTTCAACTGTCGGGAGGAACGGCAGAGCAGGCCTTCAACTGTCGGGAGGAAAGAAAGAGCTGGCCTTCAACTGTCGGGAGGAAAGGCAGAGCAGGCCCTACTGTCGAGAGGAGCAGCAGAGCAGGCCTTCAACTGTCGGGAGGAAAGGCAGAGCTGGCCTTCAACTGTTGGGAGGAACAGCAGAGCAGGCCTTCAACTGTCGGGAGGAAAGACAGAGCAGGCCCTACTATCGAGAGGAGCAGCAGAGCAGGCCTTCAACTGTCGGGAGGAAAGGCAGAGCTGGCCTTCAACTGTTGGGAGGAACAGCAGAGCAGGCCTTCAACTGTCGGGAGGAACAGCAGACCTGGCCTTCACTTGTCGGGAGGAACGGCAGAGCAGGCCTTCAACTGTCGGGAGGAAAGGCAGATCAGGCCTTACTGTCGAGAGGAACAGCAGAGCAGGCCTTCAACTGTCGGGAGGAACAGCAGAGCAGGCCTTCAACTGTCGGGAGGAAAGGAAGATCCAAGCTCAGTTTTGAGATCCACCTGCGTTATTGGCATAGGGTTAGCTGGATATTTCTGACTGGTCTTGGAACAGAGACAACGGTCAGCCTCTGCCTACTTGGCTCGATGAGATACAGTATGTAGTGATTTTGCTTAAAACAGCCAGATTTGTACACGGCCTTGTACCTTTAACTTAAAAAAAACAGACTATTGTATGTGTTCATTAAAGCAGACTTGATCATATACTGAGTAATCCAGGAATGTCACGAGTTAATTGACATGCGAAAACCTGAGAAACTAGTAACCCTACAGAGTGCAATGACTACAATAAATGGCTAAATTACTTCTGGACACGAAGGGTCTGTGGATCCCCTCCTCCTCCTCACCTCCTCCTCACCGCCTTTCGTTAAATATCAGAAAACAAATGATTCAGTCGTCATTCATTCCAGCTTTATTGAAGCCATTGGATGCAGTTTATCATGGCGCACTGTGCTTTCTTACGGGCGATAGGGTCAGTACACATCACTGTGCTTTCTTACAGGCGATAGGGTCAGTACACATCACTGTGCTTTCTTACGGGCGATAGGGTCAGTACACATCACTGTGCTTTCTTACAGGCGATAGGGCCAGTACACATCACTGTGCTTTCTTACGGGCGATAGGGTCAGTACACATCACTGTGCTTTCTTACGGGCGATAGGGTCAGTACACATCACTGTGCTTTCTTACGGGCGATAGGGTCAGTACACATCACTGTGCTTTCTTACGGGCGATAGGGTCAGTACACATCACTGTGTTCTGTATCAGAAAGTAGTCTGGCCCTCTCTTAAGTCTCATAGATCATTGATCTCCAGAACTCTCTAAGGTTGGATGTTTTGGTGCCACTAGGGCAGTTCAGATGGCTGGATAACAGCTTTTTTACTGAGGAATGTGCTTGTTTTGTAACGTACTTTTCTTAAATTGCTTGTTTCTATTGTGTTGGAATTTAATATATTGTGAAATTGTATGATTGTGTGCAGAGATCCCTTACAAAAGACGCCTTGGTCTCAGTCGGATTCCCTGTTTAAATAAATCATAATAAATAAACAATAAAAAATCAATATATGAAACATCAAACTCTCCACTCAATGACAGGAATCCTTGTGTGTCTGCCGCTCCTGTCAAACCCATAACTTACCTCTGTTTTCCCTGTTTTCCCACATTCTGAGCATGACATAATGCTCATTTCGACAGCCCAACTAAAAACAATGAATAAAAACACCTTGTGCCTGACACAAAAACGCATGCACACACACAGCTTTGTTTTTGAGAAATTTCAGGACTTTTTGGGGAGTAAAATTGTTCAACCATTAAAAACACTATTTTCCCTAACATCTCCAGTGTTGCAGCGGCCCAAAGCACTGCATCTCAGTGCAGAGGTGTCACTACAGACCCTGATTCGATTCCAGTTTGTATCACAACCGCCTGTCGTTGGGAGTCCAATAGGGCGGCACAAAATTGGCCCAGCGTCGTCTGGGTTAGGGTTGCTTAGTTAAATAAAGGTTAAATACTGTATATATATTTTTTGAATAACCCTAACCCCAACCTTAACCCCAAAACCCTAACCCTTAAGCTTAAAGTAGCATTTGAACAAATTCAGGAAATGAAACAAGTCCTAATTTTAAACACAGTTGTTTTCCTACCTTGTCAGGACATTCGGAGGAATTCTTAGGACATTGGGGTCCCGATAAGGTACTGTAGGAAAACTCACACACACACACACACACACACACACACACACACACACACACACACACACACACACACACACACACACACACACACACACACACACACACACACACACACACACACACACACACACACACACACACACACACACCGAGCATCTGCCTGGAGAAAGAAAGGAGAAAGCAGTGTCTTACAGCAATACTATGAATTTTTTATTTTTTAAAATTTTATTTCACCTTTACAGTGTATCCAAGAAGGCGTAGCAGTCAGATGCCTTTGTCTTGTCTCGTCCCATGTATATATCTTTTTATATATTTTTCTTTGCATTCTTTTTAATATTTTTCCTAAACCTCAACTTCAAAATACTCTCCTGCAACCCGCCTCACCCAATGTGTTGTGGATCTGTATTTCTATTTACCGCCGAATTGGAATACCTCAACTGAAGCTAGCTTGATAACTAGCTACCAGCAATCAGCTATCAGTCAGCTAACCACTGCTAGCGGTCATCTGCTAACCTTTAGCTCGGAAAGCTCTCGCCAGTTCGTACAACACGTTTCAAACCAGAGCATACTGGACCTATTTTTCTCTCCATATCCCCGTATTCCTACCGCAAACTCTGAACCTTTTCATCTGGATCGTCACAACTAGCTAACCGCAACCCGGGTTGACTACTCCTGGCTAACGTTTCCGTCCGGAGCAAGCACCAACTAGCCTGGAGCTAGCCCATGCTAGACCCATCTCCTGGCTAGGGCCCCTGGGCTACTCCTGAAGCGCACACCTCGGCTACAATATCCAGACCCCTTCTACTGCCGGTACGGGGCACGGATCCCCGACGGTCCTTCACGACTGGAATACCCACATAATCTGGCCGAGGATCCCAACAGGCCCCTCAGGCGCGACGTCCCCTGAAGGCCCATTCTGCTAACTAGCCTGGAGCTAGCCCATGCTAGACCCATCTCCTGGCTAGGGCCCATGGGCTACTCCTGCGATGATCCGGTGTAATCGTCCAGGGCTTGCGGCAGGAATCCGGTGATGTAGTGGGGAAAAAGCAGTCCGGTATGCTCAGGGCTGATATTGCACTGTGCAGACTGGCAGGTATTATCCGGGCTATCTGGGCTAAAGCAGCTGGTGTCTCAGCTAAAGGTAAAGACCACTAGCAGTGGCTAAAAATGACTAAATAGATAGTAGCTAATTAGCTGGCTAGATTCTGATGGAGGTTCCAGTTATAAGGTCTAAAAGAATAGCAGATCCGTACCACATTGGGTGACGTGGGTTGCAGGAAGGCATATTTAATTTGAAAATGGAAAAGAGAGAGATTGAAATATATTGAAATGTATACAAAAAAAACAAAAAGATAACTGAATATTTACACGGGACAAACAAACACGTCTTACTGCCATTCCATCTTGGATCCCTGATTTACAACATTAATAAAGACCATGCCAAAACGACATGAATCATGCCGTGTAAATAAGTTCCAAACAGGCAGAGAGAATACACAAACATCCATTCATTTTGCATTTGGCGCTATTCCCATTGAATAATCATCACATTTCTGATGTTATAAAATGTTTTATTGCCCTGAGAGAAGATATGCTCTTTAGTTGAATATAATGACAAACTCACTGCCATACCATGAGTCATATATGTGAAGACCCCAACAGTGATCAGTACACTCACTGATCCTGAATTACCCAATTAGTTTTTCTGTAATTCCATGGAAAATATAGATATAACAGTAATCCCGGTGTTTATGTTGGTAAACAATGTTAGACAATTGGAGATATGGTCGTAGCTCTGTGTCCACAATAGACACAGATAAAAACAAACCTCTTCCAAAAATGAAACCGCTGAAGTGAAAGAACGTATGTGTTATTGGGAAAGAGAGAGAGAGTGTGTGTGTGTGTGTGTGTGTGTGTGTGTGTGTGTGTGTGTGTGTGTGTGTGTGTGTGTGTGTGTGTGTGTGTGTGTGTGTGTGTGTGTGTGTGTGTGTGTGTGTGTGTGTGTGTGTGTGTGTGTGTGTATTTCTGTAGACTAGTTGTGTATTTGTGTGGGAGATTTTTCTTGGATTCTTGGTTCTGTTCCAAGCTTTCTCTGCTTGGCAGCCGGTGATTTTGTGGTGTGTGATAAGCACCAAGGCAGGAAAGTTGAGATGAAATCTGCCTGTGTTCTTCTTATTTTTGCTGTTTGTTTCAGGCTGGTCTGATAGTGTAAACACACAGTGAAACACCTCTGATACGTTTCAAAGGTTATCTGATCATTAATTGTCATGTCTCTTTTGAGAAGGCATGCCATTGATTCTCAAGTTATATCTACCAAAGTAATCCACACCAGTCAGCTTGCTTCGTTTAAACTGGGGTGGCTGTCACACACACACACACACACACACACACACACACACACACACACACACACACACACACACACACACACACACACACACACACACACACACACACACACACACAGGAAAGAAATACGACGTCACCCCATTTAGTTCTCACTGTGTGTGTTACCATGCATCACAGAGACACGATAGGATTTGAGTTGTTTTTCTAATTAGAAGTTACTGGAATTGTGATCATTATTTTTCCCTCAATTAAATGATACAGCCTTCCACAAAAGCAACAGCTAATCAGTTTGTAATTAATACTCTGGATTTTTTTATCCTAACATGCTGTTTGCCATTCTGAGAAAAATATACACACACAGAAAATAACTGTATTTAAAGATGTGCTGCTGCTTTTATGTGCTCAATACTGAATGCATTAGTACATTACTGTGTGTCTAATCACACAATTGCTAATACCACTGTTTTTCATGTTGTCCTAGCTGCTCTGCAAAATACTGCTTTAATTAAATTCTCAGTCTTTCTCTGTGTGTTGTATAACTTTGAATGTGAAGTTGCATTATTAGTTCCCAGAGATCTGTGTGTGTGTGCAGTATGTGTGTGCAGTATGTGTGTGTGTTTGTATGTGCGTTTGTATGTGTGTGTTGATATGAATTCTTTGGTGGATCTGAGGTTGAGGTCATATTTACTAGTAAAGCGGGTGTAAACAGCCTAGAATCGCTGTTGAGGCTCTGTTGGGTAATGTCCATAATGTTGTGTCGTAGTTGTTGTTTTATGTAGCATACTTATACAGTACCAGTCACAAGTTTGGACACACCTACTAATTCAAGAGTTTTTCTTTATTTTGTATTATTTTCTACATTGTATAGTGAAGACATCAAAACTATGAAATAACACATGTGGAGTCATGCAGTAACCAAAAAAGAGTTAGACAAATCTAAACATATTTTAGATTTTAGATTCTTCAAATTAGTCACCCTTTGCCTTGATGACAGCTTTGCACAATGGTAACATTCTCTCAGCTTCATGAGGAATGCTTTTCCAACAGTCTTGAAGGAGTTTCCACATATGCTGAGCACTTGTTGGCTGCTTTTCCTTCACTCTGAGGTCCAACTCATCCCAAACCATCTCAATTGGGTTGAGGTCCTGTGATTGTGAAGGCCAGGTCATCTGATGCAGCACTCCATCACTCTCCTTGGTAAAATAGCCCTTACACAGCCTGGAGGTGAGTTTTGGGCCATTGTCCTGTTGAAAAACAAATGATTGTCCCACTAAGTGCAAACCAGATGGAGTATTGCTGCACAATGCTGTATTAGCCATGCTGGTTAAGTGCACCTTGACTTCTAAATAAATCACTGACAGTGTCACCAGTTTGTAAGTCGCTCTGGATAAGAGCGTCTGCTAAATGACTTAAATGTAAATGTAAATGTAAATGTAAAAGCACCCCCACCACATCACACCTCCTCCTCCATGCTTTACAGTGGGAACCACACATCACACCTCCTCCTCCATGCTTTACAGTGGGAACCACACATCACACCTCCTCCTCCATGCTTTACAGTGGGAACCACACATCACACCTCCTCCTCCATGCTTTACAGTGGGAACCACACATCACACCTCCTCCTCCATGCTTTACAGTGGGAACCACACATCACACCTCATCCTCCATGCTTTACAGTGGGAACCACACATCACACCTCATCCTCCATGCTTTACAGTGGGAACCACACATCACACCTCCTCCTCCATGCTTTACAGTGGGAACCACACATCACACCTCCTCCTCCATGCTTTACAGTGGGAACCACACATCACACCTCCTCCTCCATGCTTTACAGTGGGAACCACACATCACACCTCCTCCTCAATGCTTTACAGTGGGAACCACACATCACACCTCCTCCTCCATGCTTTACAGTGGGAACCACACATCACACCTCCTCCTCCATGCTTTACAGTGGGAACCACACATCACACCTCCTCCTCCATGCTTTACAGTGGGAACCACACATCACACCTCCTCCTCCATGCTTTACAGTAGGAACCACACATCACACCTCCTCCTCCATGCTTTACAGTAGGAACCACACATCACACCTCCTCCTCAATGCTTTACAGTAGGAACCACACATCACACCTCCTCCTCAATGCTTTACAGTGGGAACCACACATCACACCTCCTCCTCCATGCTTTACAGTGGGAACCACACATGCGGAGATGATCCGTTCACGGTTGGAACCAAAAATCTCAACCAAAGGACACATTTCCACCAGTCAAATGTCCATTGCTTGTGTTTCTCAGCCCAAGCATGTCTCTTCTTCTTTATGGTGTCCTTCAGTAATGGTTTATTTGCAGCAATTCAACCATGAAGGCCTGATTCACCCAGTCTCTGAACAGTTGAGTTTGAGATGTGTCTGTTACTTGAACTCTGTGAAGCATTTATTTGGGCTGCAATCTGAGGTGCAATTAACTCTAATGAACTTATCCTCTGCAGCAGAGGTAAGTCTGGGTCTTCCTTTCTTGTGGCGGCCCTCATGAGATTCAGTTTCACCTCAGTGCTTGATGGTTTTTGCACTTGAAGAAACTTTTGAAGTCCTTGAAATTTTCCAGATTGACTGACCTTCATGTCTTAAAGAAATGATGGACTGTCGTTTCTCTGCTTATTTGAGCTGTTCTTGACAAAATATGGACTTGGTAGTTTACCAAATAGGGCTATAATACCATCCCTACCTGATTGGCTCAATACATTAAGAAGGAAAGAATTTCCACAACTTTTAACAAGGCACACCTGTTCATTGAAATGCATTCCAGGTGACTACCTCATTAAGCTGGTTGAGAGAATGCCAAGAGTTGTCATCAAGACAAAAGAGTGGCTACTTTGAAGAATCTAAAATCTAAAATATATTTGGATTTGTTTATCTCTTTTTTGGTTGTGTTATTTCATAGTCTTCATGTCTTCACTATTATCCTACAATGTAGCAAAATAAAGAAAACCCTTGAATGAGTAGGTGTGTCAAAGCTTTTGACTGGTACTATACATGTTTTGGGTTAAGGATGGAAAGGAAAACCACTCAGTCCATCATTTTCAGGATACTCTGAACATCAGAAAATTGTTGAATAAAGAGAGGTTTTGTAATTTCAAACAAATATGCAGGAAATGCATTTCTATCTCTCTCTGTCTCTCTCTTGCTCTCTCTCTCTCAGTTGCGCTTTGTCGCTCTCTCATTCTCTCTCTCTCTCTGACTGGATAAGGATCAGTGATGAGCTCAGGTGATTACACTCTTTAGGCCATGGCTAATTGTAAGGTCTGTGCACTAAGTACTGTGAGAGTATTAATTAAAGCAGCCCATTAATCAAGCCCTTTGGCATGTCAAGCAGAGAGAGGAGAGAGAGAAAGCAAGATTCCTGCTCTTCTTGTTCCTGTTCAGCTCAAACCTGTGCATGTGTTTGTGTGAGTGCTTGTGTGTGTGTGTCTGTGTGTGTGCGTGTGTGTGTATGTAAAGATCTCACTTGCGTGCGTTTGTGATTTATGTTCCTCAGAAACGGCTCCAATGCCCTGCGGACAGAGAGAGAGAGGAGGACAGAAGGAGGTGGATGGGGTTGGAATGGAGGTAAACCCTCCCTTTTCTCCATGGCCGACACACACATGCATGTGTCCGAGTATGAGCACAATGAGTATCTAACTCAGTGCTTGATATTTGTTGAGCAGATTTGACGACATTGACTCACATAACACGGTAATTTAACAGCACAACTCAAAGTTCAACTAGTTCATGGCTGTTTGTCTAATGCTGCTTCCCTCATTCTCTCAAAGCCATTGAACATTCAATAACAATGAATATGGAAGCGTTCAGTCGCCTATTCTTTTGGAGTCGGGGTAAAGCAGACACTACTCTGTTTCTTTTGTGGAGTCCCTTTTTATTGAACAAACAGTTTGGTTATGTAAAACATCCACAGTTCTGACAACGCCTTGCACTTCGTCCTCATGCCAAAACTCCATCTTACACTATCAACCTCTTAAAAAGTTAAAATTATACATTGGTTTTATGTTAAAGCTCTCCGACAAGTGCTCTGGGTCTTTAATTTATACATATGCATGTATTCAAGCTTCTAAATACGCAGGCCGGTGTTTCAGGAAGTGAACGAGTGGGAATCCTATTATCTCCTAACTCTTAGATGTAGTGCAGTAAGCCCTGTGACTGGGAGCAGGAGTGGGGTTGGGGAAGACAAAAGGCTTCAATGCTAAGCGACCAAGGTGATTTTAATCGTGCCGTTCTTAAAGAAAGAATGAAAGAAAGAGAAAGTAACATCTGAAAACCAATTCGCTGCACAAAGGGCCCATGTGTTCCCCGATGGCAAGGATCGAAGGGAAAAAAGAGACAGAAGAATGAGTGAAAGAATGAAAAGAAAGAGTTTTTTTTATCAAGGTGTTCAGTTGGAGTACTAGGGGTTGGGGTCGGAGGAGAGAAGAAGGGGGAAAGCGAGGGAGGGCGGGATGGAGAGAGAGTGGGGTGGGTAAAAGAATTAGGAACCCCCCTTCAATAAGCCAAGCTAATTTATTTGTTTCTGCTTTTCTCCATCGCCTCCCCCTAAACCGGAGGACGTCATTTTCATGTTCGTTCCCACTCTCTCTTCTTTCCCGTTGGCGTCAGTAGCAACCTCCCCAACCGACCAACCAACTCCCATCCCGCGACTGCAGCCTGCCGGCCTCCACTCATCTCCAAAATGGCTAATGGAGGTTGGAGGATGATCAATTTGTAGAGCATCTGAAACTAAAAAGGGTCTATGAGAGATGGGCCGGGCCCGGGTCGGGTTTCCCTAATGGCTGCAGTAGGATCAGGCTCCTGCACTCTGATTGGCCTGTTAAATGATTTCCTGGGCTCGCAGCCCAACCAAGACACATTCATCTCTTTGTCCTGCAGATAGAGGGATAAAACACTAATGAAGAGGAGGAGAAGTTCAGGATCGTTACTATACGGAAACTAATGTAGGATAAATGAATGTGTTCAGTCGCTCAGTTCAGTATAAACAAGTACTGTGTTATTAGTGATCAGAACAGAGATTGGAGATTGGATACATACTGTACAGTGCATCATGAGTCCTATTCTGATTCACACAATAGATGTTTGACAGAGTTAACATGAACTATTCAGGCCTACTAGTATGGGTTCACTCAATCGTTCCAGCTTCTTTTTTGTTATCCAGAAGACAGATAAAAAGGGAGAAAAGGGGAGTAGTGTTTTGATGCTGTATTGTATTTACAGTTGCCTATTTGAGTTTCAGTGTGACCTGAGGATGGTCTAAACAGAGTAACTAGGTCTCACAGTCTCACGTCAGAATTAGATGTTCATTCATGTTTCTCAAACATCAGATTTTGAAGTTGTTGCAAATGCCACATTTTTATGGTTAGGATTAAGTTTAGGCATTTACTCAGCAATCTTAAAGTTAGGTATTAACTCTGACTGGTTAAGGTAAAGGTTAAGGTTTGGGATAGGCTTAAAACAAACATTTCAAAAACAACATTCTATCGCTGGATTTGGACTTGAATCCTTTAGAATCAGAGGCAGATGCTTACACCCATCCACCATCCCAGTCCACAATGCCCCAGCAAAACCAAAACATAATTGAAGGTAGCAGCACTCACTGTTGCCCCTGGAGGCCGGTTTCAACGTCATCTCCTGACATCCTCAGACATGGCTGGACATCGAATACTGACTTGTATCATGGGTGACCTGCCTGAAACAGAGACATACTGTAGACTGGGTATTCATTAGAAATCATTCAGATTAATTATGATTTTAGTGAAACATCACATTTGGTTTCGCAAAGTAGGACAAGTCCCCTGCGTGCATTTCCTGTGCAGTTTATGTCCATGGTTTGACTGGTGCTTATCAGCTATAGGAAACAAACTAGCTAAATTGACATTTAGATACACATACACACTTTGAGAAGGTGTTTTGTATTGTTGTGGCAAGATAGTGTATGTAGTGGTTTCTTGTGTCCTATTTTTCAAAAAGTAGTCTGATGTTAGTGACAACAATCAAGATACTGGTGAGATTATTGCCATGATACAAGCTCCTAGGCTTGCTAGCGGAGCTAGACCAAGAGGGCATTTCTGAAATCTGCCTTGGTTTTGCCATGAGAAATACAGACATATTTATACCAGCATTTCCACACTGCTCTACTAAAAGACAACAGACAGTCCTGAAACCCAGGTAAGACAGACGGGTGGTTTCATAGACCCCGATTAATTTAGGCTGAAGTAAGTAAGCTTAATTCAGTACAATGTAAATGTCCTCACCATTGATTTACTTGTGATTATATACAGTACTTCTGAATACGTCTGTGACTGGGACTTTTAAAATTAAGATTAACCATAGAACCGGACCAATTTGAAGCTAAAAGGATCCTAAATCTCGATTAAAGAGAAATTTAGCCGAGGAGTGGTCTTGATCTGTGAAACCAGCCCCCATGCAGTGTGATTGTACCGTAGCGGAGAGGAGGAAATAGGAGGGTGGTGAAGTTAGAGGCAGTACAGTACGGCAGAACGTTGAGTTACAGTGGCAGATGAAGGTGCATTAACTCTTTTTCATTACTGTTTAACTTATCCACGGTGTTTCACAATCCTTTTACCCAGGTCAATGAGAAATGTACCGGAAATGTAGACCTCCTCGGGCAACCGCTCCTCTCCAATTTTTCAAATGTGTTCTATGCTTAAAATTGTGAGAGTGGAGAGAGAGAGAGAGAGAGAGAGAGAGAGAGAGAGAGAGAGAGAGAGAGAGAGAGAGAGAGAGAGAGAGAGAGAAAAAAAACCTCAGAGTCGCATTAAAACATATTTTTCGAAAAAGCCCTGCAATTCACAATGTAGATAATATTGAGTTTTCACTTAATTAAACTTGTGCACGCAGTGCAAAGTTTAAAAGGAAAAATGACACATGTTATGCCGTGAAAATGAGCAAATTATGAAATACAAATTAATTAGTGTTTTGAATCTGTTTTCAGAGCAATGAATTGCATTTAGAAAATTAAAAAGATATGGCTTCTCAGTCTAGTTGTGTGAGTGTGTATAATTTATTACTCGCCAGTTCAAAAAGCAGAAGAAAACACTTCATAAACAGAACCTCTCTAATTTTATACATTAGGATATTGGAATGATTTTCATAATGGATATCCCCTAGAACTATATTCTGTGGAGTTTTTTAATTAAAATAAATGTGGAAATAAGGGCAAGGGAAATAGATACACATCGTTCTTGACATCCAAGGATAAACCTAGCCACAGGTTATGAATATGCGTCTGTCTTTGAATAAATCATCTCTTTTTGACGTTTCTGGAGCTGGATTTCCAGAGCTCTTTTTTGTTTTCTGGAATAAAGGTCAACTCTTTCAAAGGTGCTTTATCAAAGAGGATAAAGGCTTGTGGAGATAACCTACTCGACCTCTAACCTTGAACCAACCAACCAATCAGTTTCTCAGATCTTTTGAGGCAATGTTTGCTTTCTGAGCAACCAATATAGACATGACTTTAGGATCAACGTTAACGTAACAATTGGGCTATAAGACTTCGGATCAAAATGTATCAAGGTAATAAGGTCTGTAGAAGGTTTAAAGGCATTGTTCACCTTTCTTTCTTTGCATAAGACTTCATAAGGAGCTACCAACAGTGATATCTCTATCGCCTTTGACTCTATCGTCTTTGGCATTTGAATATGAATGTGATAAAGGGGACAGGCGAAATATTCCCCCATACGTCAGACGAGTGTTCACACACCCTGATGAAAGGTGAGGATCTGCACTGTAGTCTGTGGTTTGCTCCGTTCATCTTCTCCTTAAGAGGCAGACTTCACACACTCTGTCCACTCTTAACCACTTCCAGGCTTATCTGGCTTCCCCATTGAATACACCTTCAGACATCGTGTTCATTAAAGCCTTTCATATCATTCTTTTCTTATTCCTTTCTAACGTACATTCTGTCGCTCTCACAAGTTTGGCCGGAAGGGTGTGTGTGTGTGTGTGTGTGTGTGTGTGAGCTTGTGTGTGAGTGTACGCACGCTTCGTACTCCCTCGAACTCTGCTATTATTCGCTCCTGAATGAACATGCGGGTGTTGAAAATGGAGGGATGGGAGAAAGGAGAAGACGAGGCTGGGAGTTAATTAACGTGGTGTCGGAGAAACAGGCATAATAGGCCACCACTGTAAAAAGACATGACATTGAGATGGACGGATAAGTCATTAATTGGTTTTCTTATTGGTACAAAGGGCTGCATGCGGCAGAAGAGAAGAGAAGAAGGTCAAGGCTTTGACTTTGACAGGGACCACAACTATATTACGAGTCATAGTAGCTAGGACTTTAGCTTGTGTGTGTGTGTGTGTGTGTGTGTGTGTGTGTGTGTGTGTGTGTGTGTGTGTGTGTGTGTGTGTGTGTGTGTGTGTGTGTGTGTGTGTGTGTGTGTGTGTGTGTGTGTGTGTGTGGAGGAATATGAAAGGGGGGACAGATGCAAAGTTGATGGCAGATTGCGAGGCTGTGAAACAAAGTAATTACACCTAAAGGTGTGTTCTGGGGCCTGAGAATGGCGATGCCGGTCAACACAGCAGGGCCTCCGCAATCTGCAACCCCGGACACACTAGATTTGTCTTCAAGCAACCTATGCCTGTTTGCTTGCTTGTTTTATTTCTTCAACATTCCCTTCTCGCTTCTCTTCCTCCTCTTCCTCCTCCTCCTTCTCATCCTCAGCTGCTCTCTGGAGGGAGGCTGTGGCACTCAGCTGAAACGCATATAATTTCGGGGCTGAGATGAACGCAGGCGATAGGGCGAGGAGGTTTAATACGGAGAGATAATTACGGGCGATACTCATGATTGTGAACGCGGCGGTGTGAAAAGGTGGGCCGCAAGATAAAACACTCATCAGAGAGGAGAACGAGAGAGGGCCGGGGTAAACAAACACAGGGAAGGAGGGAACAAGAGAGAGGACCATAGTGGAATAGAATGGCAAGGTTAAAGGCATTGAGGTTATGGCATCTAAAGGGATTCAGATCGTTTTATGAACAGCAGGGACAAACACGTCATCTGAATCAGCTCTGTGGACGTCTTCTATTGAAAGTGAACCAATCTGCAAGACAGAACTCTATTGGCGTGTGTGATGGATGTTCATGTTTGTATCCACAACAATATAATACCGTTTCACTGTTAACCTTTCAGACAATAATAGTATGAAACAAAAGAATAACTAGGAATCTTTTAAATTAAAAATAAGAAATTCATATCATTATCTAGTAAAGGGTAATCAAATGTTTTACCTATTTAGCATTCTTCACAAATCATGGGCCTGAACCCCCCAAAATAATTTGCCGAGCATAAGAGTGGCTGTGATAAACCCCTGACATGTTTAATTTTACAGGCTTTTGGTATGGAACACTTTGGGTACAACTGTAAATGAAAAAAGCTCTCTAAGGTGTCTTCAATCAGAAAATAAAGAATGGTCCTATCTTTGGATGTCAGACCTGTGTGTGTGTGTGTGTGTGTGTGTGTGTGTGTGTGTGTGTGTGTGTGTGTGTGTGTGTGTGTGTGTGTGTGTGTGTGTGTGTGTGTGTGTGTGTGTGTGTGTGTGTGTGTGCGTGTGCGTGTGTGCGTGTGCAAGTGCGACGTGTATACACTCGGACAGGTGTACATGCATGTGGTCAAATTGTGTGATTTTTATCTCTCTCTCTCTCTCTCTCTCTCTGTGTCTCTGTGTCTCTCTCTTTTTCTCTCCTTTGCTCTCATGCAGAGGTGTAGGTGATGACAGACACAGATAATGCTTTATGGCAGTAATGATAAGGAGCCTCCACTCGCGTCCCATCAGAAAACCCCCCATAGCAAACCCAAATGACTGCAGTCTTATCAGCGATCTCACACTTAATGCGACTCCATTTTGAAGTAATGCGTACCTTTTCATCCACAAATGGATTTGAGATTTCAAGCCTCTTAATTTTGATTTATTTGTATACTTTGTCCTCAGAAGGATATTACTACCCGCATATCATCAGCGAAATGCTTTGCAAATGTTACACGGATATGGTGATAGGGTACTACGAATTTTGAGTGAGTTCAAATATTGATTCAGAATATTTTAGATAGCTTTTGCATTTGTCATTTTACTGTTTGGAGACCCGTTGGTTTTGTGCATTCTCCTGTCACTTGTGTGTGTTGTGTGTGTGTGTGTGTGAGAGAGAGTTAAAGTATATGTGTGTATTAAAGTATATGTGTGTATTGTGTGTGTGTGTGTGAGAGAGTTAAAGTATGTGTGTGTTGTGTGTGTGTCATCCAGAACGCCGCAGAACGCCGTAGCCCGTCTGGTGTTCAACCTTCCCAAGTTCTCTCACGTCACCCCGCTCCTCCGCTCTCTCCACTGGCTTCCAGTTGAAGCTCGCATCCGCTACAAGACCATGGTGCTTGCCTACGGAGCTGTGAGGGGAACGGCACCTCAGTACCTCCAGGCTCTGATCAGGCCCTACACCCAAACAAGGGCACTGCGTTCATCCACCTCTGGCCTGCTCGCCTCCCTACCACTGAGGAAGTACAGTTCCCGCTCAGCCCAGTCAAAACTGTTCGCTGCTCTGGCCCCCCAATGGTGGAACAAACTCCCTCATGACGCCAGGACAGCGGAGTCAATCACCACCTTCCGGAGACACATGAAACCCCACCTCTTTAAGGAATACCTAGGATAGGATAAAGTAATCCTTCTCTCCCCCCCCTAAAAGATTTAGATGCACTATTGTAAAGTGGCTGTTCCACTCGATGTCATAAGGTGAATGCACCAATTTGTAAGTCGCTCTGGATAAGAGCGTCTGCTAAATGACTTAAATGTAAATGTAATGTAAATGTGTGAGAGAGAGAGAGTTAAAGTATATGTGTGTGTTGTGTGTGTGTGTGAGAGAGAGTTAAAGTATATGTGTGTGTTGTGTGTGTGTGAGAGAGAGTTAAAGTATATGTGTGTGTGTGTGTGTGTGAGAGAGAGAGAGTTAAAGTATATGTGTGTGTGTGTGTGTGTGTGTGTGTGTGTGTGTGTGTGTGTGTGTGTGTGTGTGTGTGTGTGTGTGTGTGTGTGTGTGTGTGTGTGTGTGTGTGTGTGTGTGTGTGTGTGTGTGTGTGTGTGTGTGTGTGTGTGTGTGTGTGTGTGTGTGTGTGTGTGAGAGAGAGAGAGTTAAAGTATATGTGTTGTGTGTGAGAGAGAGTTAAAGTATATGTGTGTGTATGAGAGAGATTTAAAGTATTTATGTGTGTGAGACAGAGAGGTAAAGTATATGTGTGTGTGTGTGAGAGAGAAAGTTAAAGTATATGTGTGTGTGTGTGTGAGAGAGAGAGAGAGAGAGAGAGAGTTAAAGTATATGTGTGTGTCACGTTCTGACCTTTATTTCCTTTGTTTTGTCTTTATTTAATATGGTCAGGGCGTGAGTTTGGGTGGGCAGTCTATGTTTGTTTTTCTATGTTTGGTTTCTGTTTCGGCCTAGTATGTTCTCAATCAGAGGCAGGTGTCATTAGTACTTAGGTAGCCTGGGTTTCACTGTTGGTTTGTGGGTGTTTGTTTCCGTGTGTGTGTTAGTCGCCACACGGTACTGTTTCGGTTGTTGTAGATTTCACGTTATCGTTTATTGTTTTTGTTCGAGTGTTCATTTGTCCTTATTAGAAACATTATGGACACTTACCACGCTGCATCTTGGTCCGATCCTTACTCCTAATCTGCCGTTACAGAAACACCCACCACAAAAGGACCAAGCGGCGTGGTAACGAGCAGCAGCAGCAGCGAACACAAGACTCCTGGACTTGGGAGGAGATTATGGACGATAATGGACCCTGGGCACAGCCAGGGGAATATCGGCGTCCCAAGGCAGAGCTGGAGGCAGCGAAGGCAGAGAGGCACTGGTATGAGGAGGCAGCACGGCAGCGCGGCTGGAAGCCCGAGAGGCAGCCCCATAAATGTATTGGGAGGGGGCACACGGAGAGTGTGGTGAAGCCAGGTAGGAGACCTGCGCCAACTTCCCGTGCTTACCGGAGAGCGAGAGGGACCGGGCAGGCACCATGTTATGCGGTGGAGCGCACAGTTTCCCCAGTGCGTGTGTATAGCCCGGTGCGGCACATACCAGCTCCTCGTATCGGCCAGGCTAGAGTGGACATCGAGCCAGGTGCCATGAAGCCGGCTCTACGCATCTGGTCTCCAGTGCGTCTCCTTGGGCCGGCGTACATGGCACCAGCCTTACGCATGGTGTCCCCGGTTCTCCAGCACAGCCCAGTGCGGGCTATTCCACCTCGCCGCACTGTCCTGGCTACCGGGAGCATTCAACCAGGTAAGGTTGGGCAGGGTCGGTGCTCAAGAGCTCCAGTGCGCCTGCACGGTCCGGTCTATCCAGTGCCACCTCCACGCACCAGCCCTCCGGTGGCAGCACCCCGCACCAGGCTGACTCTCCGTCTACTGCCTACACGTGCTCCCGTCTGTCCAGCGCTGCCAGAGCCTTCCTCCTGTCCTGAGCCGCTAGAATCTCCCGTCTGTCCTGAGCCGCTAGAGTCTTCCGTCTGTCCTGAGCCGTCAGAGCCGCCAGTCTGTCCTGAGCTGCTAGAGTCTCCCGTCTGTCCCGAGCCGCCGGAGTCTCCCGTCTGTCCCGAGCCGCCGGAGTCTCCCGTCTGTCCCGAGCCGCCAGAGTCTCCCGTCAGTCCTGAGCCGCCGGATTCTCCCGTCTGTCCCGAGCTGCCGGAGTCTCCCGTCTGTCCGGCGCCGCCTGAGTCTCTCGCCTATCCGGCGCTGCCGGAGTCTCTTGCCTGTCCGGCGCTGCCGGAATCTCCCGTCCATTTGGGACACATGGCTAGGGTCCCCAGTCGGAGGTCGGCGGCGAGGGTCGCCGCTCATAAGAGGCCACGGGGAAGGTTGAGGAGGCGGACAAAAACTGTGGTGAAGTGGGGTCCACGTCCTGGTTCAGGTTTTGCGTCCGGAGTCCGCACCTTTGAGGGGGGTACTGTCACGTTCTGACCTTTAATTCCTTTGTTTTGTCTTTATTCAGTATAGTCAGGGCGTGAGTTGTTGTTTGTTTTTCTATGTTTGGTTTCTGTTTCGGCCTAGTATGTTCTCAATCAGAGGCAGGTGTCATTAGTACTTAGGTAGCCTGGGTTTCACTGTTGGTTTGTGGGTGTTTGTTTCCGTGTGTGTGTTAGTCGCCACACGGTACTGTTTCGGTTGTTGTAGATTTCACGTTATCGTTTATTGTTTTTGTTCGAGTGTTCATTTGTCTTTATTAAAAACATTATGGACACTTACCACGCTGCATCTTGGTCCGATCCTTACTCCTCTTCAGACAAAGAGGAGATCTGCCGTTACAGTGTGTGTGTGAGAGAGAGAGTTAAAGTGTATGTGTGTGTGTGTGAGAGAGAGAGAGTTAAAGTATATGTGTGTGTGTGAGAGAGAGTTAAAGTATATGTGTGTGTGTGTGTGAGAGAGAGTAAAAGTGTGTGTTTGTGTGTGTGTGTGAGAGAGAGAGAGAGAGAGAGAGAGTTAAAGTATGTGTGTGTGTGTGAGAGAGTTAAAGTATATGTGTGTGTGTGAGAGAGAGTTAAAGTATATGTGTGTGTGTGAGAGAGAGTTAAAGTATATGTGTGTGTGTGTGAGAGAGAGTAAAAGTGTGTGTTTGTGTGTGTGTGTGAGAGAGAGAGAGAGAGAGAGAGAGTTAAAGTATGTGTGTGTGTGTGAGAGAGTTAAAGTATATGTGTGTGTGTGAGAGAGAGTTAAAGTATATGTGTGTGTGTGTGTGAGAGAGAGTAAAAGTGTGTGTTTGTGTGTGTGTGTGAGAGAGAGAGAGAGAGAGAGAGTTAAAGTATGTGTGTGTGTGTGAGAGAGTTAAAGTATATGTGTGTGTGTGAGAGAGAGTTAAAGTATATGTGTGTGTGTGAGAGAGAGTTAAAGTATATGTGTGTTTGACCTGTGGCTTGCTATCTGATCAGTCCTTCCGTCTGTAAAACTTTGTCTTATCTCTTTTTTTTTGTAGAATTCAAGTGAAAGTCCCCAGAACATTCTCAGAAATGAGCCACAGTGAAAACGTTTTACCTTTCACAGCAAGTTCAAATCATTAAGAATGGAACCTGATGATAGTTATGGACATAACACAGTCTTACAGAAGTACAACAATCCCTGCATTGAGAAGTTCATTCTTACTTTTCTCACGTTTCTAGAAAATATGAGGAATTGTCTCAAAACGTTCTACTTGTATCATTTCCATTTTCTCAGTCAAGATCAATTCATCTGAATCGTCTCGGAATGTATTCCTCGCTGATAAATTCATTTATCAAACTGTCTTTATTAAATAAATGCAGTTGTCAAGCGGGGCCCAGAGAACCGAGTTGCCGGAAGGAAGTGTGATTTATTAAAACTCTGTCTCTTCTCTCATCCCTCCTCTGTGAATGCATTCATCTTCCTGACGAGGGAATATGAGTTAGATTCCAATCACTGCTCAAGGTGCTTTATTGGTGTGTTTTTGAAGGTGTTTTTAGGTGAGCCTGTCTCTGTCTGCCACTGTATCACACTGGGCTTTCACAAATAACTAATGGAATCTCCCTCAGATGTTCCACGGCCCATTTCATATCTATAATTGTACAGGTTATAAATCATATTGGAGGGATTTAAATGTTTGATTCTTTCTGATGTATACGCTGACCACGGAAGGCGATGAGGTGATGGGTGGGTTGAGATTGTGGTGTTATTAAAGAGAAATAAGATGCGTCTGAGTGCATGCCAAAATTGCAAATGATGCTAGCAAAATGTTTTCTCTCCTACAAGGACACACTGTCTGAAAGTGGTGCAAAAAAATGTTTTTGGATGACACCAAATGGAATATTGTTTAGGCCAGTTATCTCATTGTACAAGACTTTTGGGGAACTATTGAAGCCTTGAACCCTGCCCGTTAAGCCTACAGTATTGCCCCTCTCTCTGCAGTCTGACTGCAGTGTGATACAAACAGGGACTGCCATGAATGTGTGTTTCAGTGTGTGTTGACTCTTCCTATGTTGTTGTGAACCAATGAAGCTGGATGTATACGTTGCTGCAGCATACGAGTCCACTTACTATAAACCCCAGACACAGATGTGTCTCGTTATGCAACTATGAACGTTCTCGACGTTATCTCTCCCAGATCCTAGACTCGGATGGTTGGATAAACAAGGCTCTTTTCCGACTTGTGTTTGGAGAAGGAATTGTGCCCGGCATGACTGGGCCCGACGTTGGAACAGGGAGAGAGGCAGAGTCCACTTTGTGGAACACACTGGGCGGATATCAGGAGCAGATGTCCTGTCTGCCATGCAACGTAGAGGTCTGGCCTGGGAGCTGCTTACAATGTCGTAGTGTAGCACTGCCCTACGAGGTAAATAACTCCACTCACCCTGCCCGGCTCTGCAATTTCTGCTTCTCCGTTTTGGAGGGCAGGGTTAAATATGAATAACAATATTGTAAAGGTTGTGTGTCTATTTCTTGTACTTAGAGCAGGGTAGAAAGGGATGGTTTTCCAGGCAGTGCTCCCTCAGCCCCTAGTGGTGAATGTGAGAATCTCTGCTTGGTTTCACTCGTACTGTATTTCTTTAGAGTATAACATCCCAGAGTTATTCTAGCTGCAGGGGATTTTTTTAACAAAGGTGACGATCTGAGCATAACTAAACAGACTCTAGTGCTATTCATTCTCTGGTTTATTCTTGATACTGTTGCTTGACATACACAGAGGATATCGACAACTCGTCAAGACTTGGGACACGAGTAGAGCAGAATGATAAGTAAAGTAGATAGGAAACTATGTAATGTTCAGTCTCTCTCTCTCTCCCTCTCTCTCTCTCTCTCTCTCTCTCTCTCTCTCTCTCTCTCCTCTCTCTCTCTCTCTCTCTCTCTCTCTCTCTCTCTCTCTCTCTCTCTCTCTCTCTCTCTCTCTCTCTCTCTCCCCCTCTCTCTCAGTCTAATTAATTAAAGCCAGTGGTTTCTGTCCGTTTCCCTCTTTGTTTTTCTCACTACAACCTGTCACCTATCCCCTCGTGAGACGCCAGTGCTTCAACACCCTTCATCCCTCCTCTCATCCCTCCTTCCCTACACTCACCCCCCTTTTCCTCCGTCCCTCCTCTCATCCCTCCCCTCCTCTAGTAATTTAAACTTTTTAGAATAATTGCAATGTTATCTGGATCATAATTGCGGTATAATTAGGAGAGGTAATTCTCACATTGAGCTCACTCGGGTCTGATGTCGTGGCGTGAGCAGCATGTGGTTGGAGGTTAAACTGCTGCTTTGATACCGTGAGCCAGAGAGATGTGAGTGACTGGCAGAGTGAAAGGGGACTGGGTTGCAGTGTAGTTCACTCTGTAGTTCAGAGCCAGGTTCCTCTGACTTCCACATCATACCTCCACACGCTGTTGTGGGGATAGTGGGGACACTGACAGTCTCTGTGTCTGTGTGTGCATTTATTGAGCTCTTCTGAATGTGTTTCCATGGCTGTGTGTGGGTGTGTGCGTGTGTTATACTATATCTGCACATACTTGTAATAATGTAGGTGTTGTACCATTTCCTGTATTTGTCTTGATGTGTGAATGTGAACTTGCATCATGTACTGTCCCCATAGATAATTCCTTGTATTCGTGAGGATGTCATTCTTAGAGAGCTTTTTGGTATTTCAGAGCTTTTTCAAAGTGAGAAACATTTTTACAGAGGGAAATTATTCGATTGGAAACATGAGAGTAAGAAAGAGTAAATTCTCTGAATCTCTCACCGTTGCACTCTCTGTTTGACTGCTGTGGCTCACCTTGACTACACCGGCTGAGAACATGTGTGGGAGTAAGTGTGGAGAGAGACAGAGAGAGACAAAGAAAGAGAGAGAGTGTTTTCATGTGTTCTCCCCTAATATTACTGTCATGGTTTTGTTCTAAGAACCATACTGAGTTCCCACTGCTGTTCTGTCTGATCTTATACCCTTTCTCTGTGTCTGTCCCTCAGTGAGCATAATAACCCACATCCAGCCCAACACATTGGAAACTTTTTGCCAGCATGTCTGACTGCATCTCTATTTCTGTTCTCTCACTGCTTTGCTTCTAAGACTGTGTCTGAATTAGGTCCAAGCACAGAAACTCTTACATCAGATTGGGAGGTGAGAAAATCTAGATAAAAAGTTCTGCCACGTCTAATCTACCATGTGTGTTCTGTTTTAGGTTTTGATTGAAGACCTTAAATAGTTTGAATTTGTGTTGAGCTTTCATTTAGTTTGACGGATGCCCAGAGAAAGGGCTATATCTCCCCTTAAACAGTCCTTAGAAATGCAAAGGTAAGCCCTTGGATTTTATAATTTCGCTGTTTTAAAAATGAAGTGACAGAGGGCTTTGTTCAATTAAAACTATTGCAAACGTTTTGAGTGAACTGTAAATGAGGTAAATTAGAGAAATGCATGTGCTTGTTATCTATCAGTGTGTGTGAGAGTAAAAAAAAAATCCTACCCTTAAATTACCTCCAAGCTCAGCAATAAAGCTATGACTGCAGCCTACAGAGGAGGAAGTGTCAGTTACAACACATACTGATGTAGTGACTCCCCTGTTCCAAACAGAATGGTCCATAGTGGACGTTAATTGTAAGTAGAGTGTTGGATGGTGCGGCAGTATGACTGGGTAGACTTTAGCTATGGTATGTGATAGATAATACGAAGGCCCAGGTGTTAGTTTGTTTGAGAGTGTGAGCAGGAAGTCACTGTTGACCTAGATTAGGCCCTGTTGTGGTACAGAGAATATTGAAACCACTGGAAATGGAAAGGAATTGAGACTTATTTCTGAGACAGTATTTCTTCTAAATGGATAATCATTTGACATTTACGTCATTTAGCAGATACTCTTATTAAGAGGGTTTACAGAAACAATTATTTTAAGTACCTTGTTCAAGGGCAGATCAACGTTTTTTTGACCTAGTTGGTTCAGGGATTCAAACCAGCGACCTGTCGGTTACTGGCCCGACACTCTTAACCACTAGGCTACTTAACGCCCCCGCCTGCCGCTACTCTACATCGATTGGATAATTGTTATGTGGTTATTCAATAACACATTTCAAATGTACTTTGCATGATCTTTTGGTATATTATTTGAATATTACTGATATGTTAATCACACAGTTTCACGATTGTCTGCATGATGTGTTTGTTGTGAGATTTATTTTACAATAGGCTCTAAAATCATATCCTCCAAAAATTGTAAACATAATTCATAATATATTTTTAAATTACTGTTTAGATACCTTTATATTTCAATTACATTCTCAATTCTGCCCATTTTATATGCCTATTTTCCTCTATTACTTACCAATAAATTGACCATATTTTACATATTGCAAACCACTTGGATTATTTTATAACACATTCAATATCGTGTCATTGTTTCAACAAACTTCCATTTTCTGTAAACAAGAATTTAATATTTTTGTCTCCAAAGTTGAAAATCTGGCATGGCACAGTGGGGTAAACTGCCTAAACATCTGACAAATCAGTGGAAACAGAGAGGAGGGTACATTCTGCCTCATTAGCTTCTCTCATGTCAAATGTCAACTTGTATGACTGAGAGCTTTGATGTACCTACTGTAGGCAGACAGCCAGAGCCGAGGCCCTTGGTATAGTAGGTGTTTCGTTCAATGAACTGGGTCACTCTCTCCTTACCGTAGCTCGGAGTCAGAGCAACAGCTACGTTAGTGAACTGAGGGTTTCTGAATGTCTTTAAAAAGACAGGTAAGAAATATGTCCCTAGTATTATTTTTGATTGCGAAGAATGGCAGAAGTAATCGACATAAGCACACACACACACACACACACACACACACACACACACACACACACACACACACACACACACACACACACACACACACACACACACACACACACACACACACACACACACACACACACACACACGCACACACACACACACACCTCTTTCTTCCCACACAGCAGGCTGTCAGTCAGGTGGGAGAAACTAAAGACTGTAGATGTGTATCAGACATTTGTCCATCTCCACTGACCTGGTCTGTGAATGCACCTCCCTACCTCCCCCTTAACTCCCCCTTGCCTACCCCTACCTCACCCCCAGGACCCCCCTCTCCTACCTTTGCCCCAGCACCTCCCAGCATCTCCCTAACCTCACCCTAACTGCCCCCTAACTCAGCCCCAGCACCCCCTACCTCCTCCTTACCTCCTCCTACCGCCCCTGTACCCCAGTGCCCCCCCCACTTCCAGCCCCGTTAACAGCCCCGGCTGTTTGAGGATGCTCAGCTCCCCTCTCCTCTTTGTGCTCCAAGGTGAAAGGCTGCAACTCGAGAAACTCCCACATTCACTTCCATCGTTTGTTTCTCAGGGAAGCTCTTGTTGTGTTGTTGAATAGGTCTTAAAATCCATTGTTCCCACATTCAGTTTTTTTTAAGACTTTGTGGAAGAAAAAAGGCACAGTTCTCATAGGATTGTTAGTATAATATCACTAAATCAAATGGTACTGCAGTACTATTGCTCCACATTTTTTCACATTTGTTTTACAATCTATTCAGTCAATTATGTAATTATATACAGAATAAAACATACATGATTTTTGTATTAATATGGATTTTTTTTGTCTCAATCCTCTGTTACTATATCTCACTAATCATATGTCTTTCATCACACCAACGAAAAAACAATACTCCTTATATCTAGACAGCTGTCTACAGTGTCGTTTTACACACAGTGGTACAGCGTTTGTTTACATTTCATTGCCTTTTCCAACCAATATTTCCACACAAAACGTTAATAATGGTTCTTATTATTACTATATTATTACTTTATCATTACTATATTCATAGGATGTTTTTTGTTCTCGCCATCCGGCGTCTGGACCAGTTCTTTTTCTGCATATCTTTCTGGAGGTTTTTTGAGCATCATCGGTTTAAAGATGAGCAGATAAAGAGAGGAAAACAGAGCGAGAGAGAGAGAGAGATGGCTTGGTAAATGGAAAATAATGTATAGATAAGGGCCGAGCGAGGGTGATGAGGGTCGTGATGGTGAGAGATCAGGTTGTGGTCAGACAAGGCTCAGGGCAATCTGACTTCTGCAAAACGTTGTTTTTGCAAGAGAGAGAAAAAACAGAGAGAAAGATATTTCGGGGGCAATAATGAATAACCTTCCAACGAGGTTGACACTGTCAACAGTATGTGTTCTACTCCGCCTGTCTGTGTGTGACTGTGCAGGGCGATACCTACTCTCCGCTCTATGGTAGCTCTAGCTCTGCATTGCAACTCAGAGGGAATCGGCCTACCTAGAGCATTCCACAACCCTGGAGAATTAAGGGGGAGAATTCCTTGTCATCTCAGGGGGAAGCTCTTTAGGTACAAATTCACTGTGTTGAATAAAACCAGAATGAATCCCCTTAATCTTATGCATGAGATTATTATTCCCTTTTTATACATGGCTCATGTGCCGTATAGCCCCTGTCTTTAACAGTACTGTATGCCCATGGAAAAAAGGAACACCAGAAATTCCACCAACTCATTTGATACGGTCTTGATCCCTCAGGTATTATTTCTCTGTGTCGGAATTGGTGATCGTCAGTAGAATGTGTCACGAAACCACAGAAGAGAACAGAGCGAACACAGAAGAGAACAGAGCGAACACAGAAGAAGAAAAAACAGAGCAGGGCGGAGGTGGTTACAGTAATCATGCACGCCTGTCTTCAAAGGAGACCTTGTGTCGTGCTTTGACCTCTGCTCCGCTGCAGTCCTTATCATCCTCAGTCGTAAATATGACAACCCTTCAGTGTTGTGAGTCTCTTACCTGGGAGACAATTCTGCTGTCACTGTGCCAGTGGTGGAAAAAGTACCCAATTGTCATACTTGAGTAAAAGTAACGATACCTTGATAGAAAATGACTCAAGTAAATGTGAAAGTCACCCAGTAAAATACAACTTCAGTAAAAGTCTAAAAGTTTTTGGTGTTAAATACACTTAAGTATCAAAAGTAAATGTAATTGCTAAAATATACTTAAGTATCAAAAATTAAAGTAAAAGTAGAAATAATTTCACATTCCTTATATTCAGCAAAACAGACGGCACGATTGCCGAGTACTTTTGGGTGTCAGGGAAAATATATGGAGTAGAAAGTACATTATTTTTTTCAGGAATGTAGTGGAGTAGAAGTGAAATTTGTCAAAAATTAAAAATAGCAAAGTAAAGTACAGATACCACCAAAAAAATTCTTAAGTAGTACATTAAAGTATTTTACACCACTGCAATGCGCTTCATTAGGGTTTGAACCCTAATTCATATGAATTAGTCATTATTGCTTCTTAAAAATATACATTTTCCGTACTTCAAAATTCAGTTTGAGCAGATTCCTTGACTTTTTCAACATTTATTACTACACTTATTGGCCCATTTTATTAGCAACATACTTATGCAATTTTAAGATGGACCTTCCTGGAAAAACATCACCAGGGATAATGACACCTTCTTTATTCTGAGTAAGAAACAAGTGATGCAAAGTGAGAATTGTTCACCTGGGTTTCAACAACCCGAGAATTCATAGAAAACCATGTCAGATCTGTCATGACAGCCCCTCTTTAACCACTCTAATTGACACATGTCTCTCTTTGAGTAAGCACACAAGTGAGAGGAGAGATGTGTGTGTCAGGTAGTGTGTGTAAAGGCATGTGAATGTATGTGTGGTTCTGTGCGTGCTGGTGTGTTTATGTGTGTGTGTGTCTGTGTGTGTGTGTGTGTGTGTGTGTGTGTGTGTGTGTGTGTGTGTGTGTGTGTGTGTGTGTGTGTGTGTGTGTGTGTGTGTGTGTGTGTGTGGGGTCCTGAATGTTTTGGGTTACAGCACAGCGGCTGGTCGGCTGGCTGCTCCTGGCCTCCTGAAACGGCCACAGATCACTATGCTTGTCATCAGGCACCATTATATCCCTCTCTCCCAGGCTCCTTCAAGTCTATCGCTGTCTGTCCTACCTCATACAACTCTGTTCCTTCACTAAAGACACAAGACACTGTCGGCCCTATTCAGGCCGTACTGATAACTGGCTGCTTCTGGGGTAGCACTCTCACAAAGCAGCACTCTTTCACTGCCGCAAGTGAATATGAACTTTTACTTTAAGATGAACATGGACAGTTTCTTTCTGTTGCGGGCTCTAAATAGAACCGTGTTGATTATATGCA